>NC_052058.2:150287056-150554556 GCF_903992535.2 Arvicola amphibius
GCATAGGGCTCCAGGGATGGAAGTCAAGTCCTTAGGCTTAGAAGCAAGGGTCTAATCCACCAAGACATCCCATGGGCCCTACTGAGGAACCTTTAAAATGACTCTGTCCCTGGTTGTGTTTGTTGTTTTCTAAGATACAATTACCCAAAGGGTGATGACATGCACACGGTTTAATGACTAAGCAAAGTTTAACTTTTCAGTTAAAGAGAAAAGTTAAGTAAAAAAAAAAAATCTGAGCTGGTTTAGCTTTGTATCTAATCTTAAAGAATGTCCTGCTTTAGCTGGGATTGTTAAGTGGCTTTCCGAGGTGTACTACTTTATTTAGCCATGAAAGAGCAAATACTGTAACAGGGTAATACTCAAAGAACAGATGTCCTCCACCTGAGCGGATTGGTGCTTTAACAACTTTGTCTGTAGCCGGGCGGTGGTGGCGCACGCCTTTAATCCCAGCATTCGGGAGGCAGAGGCAGGCGGATCTCTGTGAGTTCGAGGCCAGCCTGGTCTACAAGAGCTAGTTCCAGGACAGGCTCTAAAAAAGCTGCAGAGAAACCCTGTCTCGAAAAACCAAAAAAAAGAAAAAAGAAAAAAGAAAAAAAAAACAACTTTGTCTGTGATGTCTAGGAAAACAATGGTCCTATCTCTGAAGGCAACTGTGGCTCTATCAGTTGTGTTGAGATATCTTGACTCTCAGTCAGCACGAAAGACTTTTTTCCCTTTTCACGGCTCCTCCATTTCCCCTCTGTTTCTAGCCTGCCTCACGGCCTTTTTAACAGAACTTGCTCTGTATCCCAGGCTGTTCTGCCTCAACATGCCCGTGCCTCAGCCTCTGGAGAGCCACACATACTTCACTCTCTGGCGTCCCTCTCACAGCCAAATGCTCCCCTGAAGATTTGGTGCTGTCTGGCCCTGCTTCGGTTGGATAGTTTCTCCTTCTTCAAATCTCTCCCCCCCCCCCCCCGTGCCCATTTTACAGCTGGCGAATGAGACCCAGAAGCACCTCGGCAAGGCCGGGAGACTGAGAACGAAAAGAGTTGATCTTGGCTTGAGACCCTGGCATCCCAGGAGAAACACCCTCAGAGCTATTAGTTGTGGGAGGCATCTCAGCCAGGAGCCTGGGGCAAGGATGTTGGACCAGCACCGGAAACTGGAAGCTGCCTGCAGCCTCCCCTGGAGCTTTCAGACGTAGTTGTTTCTGAAGAAAGAAGCGCTGGGGGCAGGGAGAGTAGCTGGTGACAGGGAGCCACAAACGAGGCTCTTTGTAGTGGAACGGGCATAAATACACATTTTGCCACCGATGACAACTTTCTCATTAGCTGGCCAGCCTGCACTCTGTGCCAGCAGGCCTTAGAGCCAATCTGCAACAGGCTGACTGGTGCAGAACACAGGCACTGAGCGTCCCCTCCCAGGGTAACAACGACAACCAGGCTTGGGATCAGATGCACATTGCCAGGGAGGCCAGATTCTGAGGCCTTGGCAGGGACTGCCACAGCTGCCCATCTCGAGCAAGGCTGTCAAAAGGAGGTGAGGCGTGGGAGCCCGGCCTTTAGGGGACCACCACAGGCCCCAGCCAGGCCGCCATCAGGTCTTGGCAGGCCGAGAAAGTGTTTGTGCTCTTGGAGAGAGTGGAGAGAAAGGCGGTAGGGTCCAGCAGGGCAACTCCTGCCAGTCTTGGCTGGGGGGGCGGGGGGGGATGGAGAACAAAACCCTTTTCTTCCCAGATCCTCGAACCCTCTGCCAGGCCCAGCCATTGGTTGGTTCTTTCCCAGCTCTCTTGGCCAGAGAGGAGTGACAGAGAGCTGACCCGGGCTCATTGATGAGAGGCCCTGAATGGATACATCCATGGGTCCTGGCCAAGGGCTCCCCACTTGGGAGAGTGGGGTACCGGTTTTGCATTCAGAAAGACTAACATTCACCACCAGCCCTTTTAGAACAATGGTGGGGGAGGGGGGCAGCAAAAAGGCCAGGTGCAGACCACAGGGGTGTGCACCACCCTTCCTGGAGCGGGGGTCATTGTACACATTTGCAGGCCTATGCATCAATTGTCTCTGTTTGGATTTCCTCCCCAAAGGCCCACGGGGTCACTGGGCAGTGGAGGAACAGGGGAGGGGCTGAGTCCTAGCTAAGCACAGTCCAGGTTCAAATCAACCTCACTTTCCCCATCTGTCATACTGATGTGACGCCATCTTGTTACATTGATTCCTCTTTGCATAGGTTTAGACAATTCTCCACCCTCCACTCCTCTCAACAGCCACTTCTACTATGGCAACATAGTTGGGGTTTTCCATGACCCTGACCATGGTCCAGATGAACTAACCAAAATAAGTAATGTTTGGACAAGCTAAACGTAAACATAAATAACTGTTAAGCTATAAATAGAAACTGTCCTGTTGGGTCTGAAAGATCAGGTTACTCTGACCCTCATCTAAGATTTATACAGTTGTGTTCTGTATGGTTTTGTTTTTTGTTTTTGCCTTTAAAAAACCCTGTACCCCTACCTTCAGCATCAAGTCTGAGATGTTAGCTCACTCTCAGTCACCAGCCAAAAGTGAAGGACCCTAATTTGGCCTAACATCCTTGGCATGCTCTTAGGACAATCATCTTCAAGATCCACGGGCACTGATTGGTTACAAGTCTTTCTTAGATACCAAATTCTGAGGATACACAGACCCCTTATATAAAATGTGCAGTATTTCTGTATAACATAAACGCAGCTTCCTGTGCGAGTGAGAAAGAACGAAAGAAAGAAAGAAAGAAAGAAAGAAAGAAAGAAAGAAAGAAAGAAAGAAAAAGAGGGAAGGCCATGACTGCTCCTAGGTGTGGTGGAGGAGAAAGTTTATTATAGATATATGGGAGCACAGTCAGAGGCAGGGGCGTGTGGGAGAGTCCAGAGTGAACATGACCAGACTGAGCTGGGCCTTGAGGGAAGAGGGGAAGCAGAAGGAACTGCAGCAGCCAGCAGGCCAAAGGTACAACAAAGGGGTGGGTAACCAAAATGTCTGGATTACATAGGGAAGAACCTATGGGGGAAGTACAGTCCAGCCCCTGGCTGGAAATTGGGAGATGGGGTAAGCCAGCCATACCCTGTAACAGGTAGGGACTGAGGGATGCCGGGAGAACCTGGAGGCCAGGTCTGCTCTGGTGTGTTAAACAGGCACTTTAGCAGTTTGTCCTGGGTTTGAAATGTAACACTGTGTAGCTGATTCGTAACCAAACACAATAGAAACATTATGTAAACAGTTGCTTCAATGTATTGTTTAGCAGACAATGACAGGAAAAGTCTGCAGGTGTCTGCCAGGAAAGAGACAGTGTTGGTTGATAGATCAGCGGTGCTCAGGCTGTGAATGAATGAATTCATTAAGAAGAGTGGTGGTGGCGGCGCACACCTTTGATCCCAGCACTCAGGAGGCAGAGGCAGGCAGATCTCTGTGAGTTCGAGGCCAGCCTGGTCTATAGAGCTAGGCCGTTACAAAAAAAAAAAAAAAAAAAAAAACTGTCTCTCTTGAAATTTACGGGCAAATGGATGGACCTAGAAAACATATTAAGTAAGGTAACCCAGACCCCAAAAGACAAATATCATATGTACTCACTCATAAGTGGCTTTTAGACATAAAGAAAAACCAGTCTACAACTCACAATCCCAGAGAACCTAAGAGAAACTACATGGATCTAATCTACATGGGAAGTAGAAAAAGACAAAATCTCCAGAGTAAATTGGGAGCATGGGAACCATGGAAGAGGGTAGGAGGGGGGAGGGAAGAGGAAGGGAGGGGAGTAGAGAAAAATATATAGCTCAATAAAAACAATTTTAAAAATATACTACAATGGGGGGGGGAATTTCAAGTGTGCACTAAGAGAAAAGGCTTCCTCTCTAAGATTCCTTAACTTCCTGTTCTTCCACTAACCTGTATTTGTCCCACCAGATTCATAATGATTTAAGGGGCCACAGACTGCTCTTCTCTGGCGAAGGCAGCCACGGCTGCAGCTCTGCTCCCTGGCCCCCAACTCTCACTCCAAGAGGTCCTATTGCCCTCTCCAGACACAGGCTGCTTAAATGCCTCATGGAATTCAAGACAGGCTGCTCCTCCCTGGTCTCCGTGGACTTCCATGGATTCCCAGTCTTCCAGTCTTCAAGACCTACAACTTTGCCTCATATTCAACGGGAAGCAGTCATGAGAAAAAGCTTTATGTCATCTTTTTAGCATGTTGAACTATAGCCCAAGAGACTGGACTGCCTTTAGAAAAATATGTTCCACCACTAAATGTATAAATTCCACCCATGATCCTGTAATGTGTATGCTATCAGACAATCTCCTTATGTATTTCTAACAATCGTTCTCCTATGAAAATCTCGCTATGTATGTACTGCTCTCTTATAGCTAAAATGGTTTCTTATTGCCTTGATTACAAGTTGAGTTTGTCAGATCTACTTCAACTATAGCCTTGGACCTACAGACGCACACCACTAACCAGGTAAACTCTATCTAACGAGGCTTCATCAGTATACAGTCTATTAATCAAGGACTGAGCGATAAAACCAATATTCTACACTAACACTCCCTTCTTTTAATAACTGAAACCTACAACCTTTAGACACACTTAACCACATCATGTCATTCTAACTATTATAGTTTTTATAATACTCCTCTATCATACGGTAAACAAGAGATAGTTTAAAATCAAATATAACCAACTCAACTGCAAGATGGCCAAACCAGTTCTCAGCTTGCCATCCATATAAATTATTGGCCGGGCTGGAGAGATGGCTCAGAGGTTAAGAGCACTGACTGCTCTTCCAGAGGTCCTGAGCTCAATTCCCAGCAACCACATGGTGGCTCATAACCATCTGTAATGAGATCTGGTGCCCTCTTCTGGCCTGCAGCATACAGCCAGAACACTGTATAAATTATTGGCTACTAATTTTAAAATGATTATTCTTCCAGTCATCCTCAAACCTTATTACCCATATTATTCGTTGCCCAGAGAGATATACACATGCTGCATTTATCAAACAAAAGAAAGGGAGTTGTGGGGAGCCCGTAAGTATCATACAGTAAATGTACAGCTGACAGATCTAGTGGACTATCCACCGGAAGTGTAACTGTACATCCGTACACTCCACCTGGGGAACCCGTTTTTTCAGAGCTGTGGAAACATCTGTCCTTGGGATAAGTCACTGTCGATTCTGTAAAAATCTTGTGAAATCATGGCATTTCTCCCTTCTATGGTATCCCAGCAGTGTATAAACCTGACTTTTCCTGTAGGGCGACCGGATCCCTCCCCACACACCATGAAGCCATGGTGTGAAAAGGATTCAGTCAAGCCCTTGTTCTCATAGCCAAAATCTTCATAAAAATAGTTCCCCACAGACTTTCTTTTTTTTTTTTTTTTTTGGTTTTTCGAGACAGGGTTTCTCTGCAGCTTTAGAGCCTGTCCTGGAGCTAGCTCTTGTAGACCAGGCTGATCTCGAACTCACAGAGATCCGCCTGCCTCTGCCTCCCGGGTGCTGGGATTAAAGGCGTGCGCCACCGCTGCCCGGCCCCACAGACTTTCTTTATTGGCGGGTGTCACTGACAAGAAAGGACCTCACAGAGGAGGTCTTTGCTCTAACAGCAGACTCAGGAAGGTGTGATCTGCTCTGACCTAACAGACTACTAATATTCTGTATTTACCCTTTACCTTGGTTTCAACTAACATAGACCAGGAAACTTACTCTTTATACAGGAAAAAGGCCTGAGTTGCTAAAACTAGCTTCAGAGAGAAAAAATCCCCACCTGGGCACCCTGCTGGAGTCAAAAGCAAGATCCCCAGAAGAGAGACCTTTTACCTCATCCAGCTAGGTGCTAATGCGACTCAAGCCTGCAGGTTAGTATTGCTACCAGGGCTGTGTTCCCAGTCACAAGGGAGCTTCACAGCCATGCCCCCTCTTGTAGCTCTGTGAAAATCCATGCTTGATACTATTGTTATTGCCTATGGGATTGCTAACTTGTCTGTATGCCTATATATACTAAAAGCTTTGTGGAGCTCACACCTTATCCCTTATGCTTATGCCTTACCCTTATGTCTGATGCTTTGCCCTTATGCCTTATGCATAAGCTCGTCTTCCCCTAAAGAATAAAGAAACTTGGGCTGGAGAGATGGCTCAGTGGTTAAGAGCTTTGCCTGCTCTTCCAAAGGTCCTGAGTTCAATTCCCAGCAACCACATGGTGGCTCACAACCATCTGCAGTGAGATTTGGTGCTCTCTTCTGGCCTGCAGGAATACATGCAGACAGAATACTGTATACATAATAAATAAATAAATAAATAAATAAATAAATAAATAAATAAATCTTTAAAAAAATGCCTTTAAAAAAAATAAAGAAACTTGCAGAAAAAAAACAAAAGAACCCCCCCCAAAAAAAGAAAAATAAGAAAAACCCTGTCTCGAAAAACCAAAAACAAAACAAAACAAAAAACAAGAAAAAAAACTAAAATAAAATAAGAAGAAGAAGACAGAAGAAGCCAAAAGTAGAAAATTATTTCAGTACACTGCAGTACAGCCACAAGGGGTCAGAGAGTCAAGAGATGGCTAGGGCTGTTTTATAGGGAGCGGTCTACACGGGCCAGCAGTGTTTCCCTGTCACACTGTCCTGGCAGTCTAGGTCTTAATGTGGTAGACATCTGTGGGGCTTCTCTCTGGATGGCTGGGCAGACACTTTCCTGAGGAATACATTTTGTCATGTATGTAGTCTTCTTATGGGGACTATCTGACTGTGCAAGGGAGGCATGGGTCACTAGGGGCCAAAGTTCTGAGGCTCTGAACCTGCTCGCTAGAGAGTGAAACACTCTACAGGTATGTCAGGATGCCCTAAGACAGAGCACAGCCAGGGCTTGTGAGCTGAGCTCTTCCTGGTCCTGCCGAGAGACAGCAGAACCTTGCTCCTGGCAAAGTCAGCCTTGTTCTGAGGCAGGCACAGCTCAGACATCCAGCCCTGAAAAACATCCAGTTTCCACAACAGACACAAGGCCTTTCTCCTGAGTATTTTCCACCCATGGTTGGTTGACTTATAGATCTAGACCCACTGGGTTCAGAGTGCCAACATGTCCCTTTTAAAGCCTTAAATTTTGTTTTTAATTGTTGTTTGGTAGTTTGGGTTTTTTTTGAGACAGGACCTCCCGCTATAGTCCCAGTGGGCCTGAAATTCACTATCTAGTTCATGCAGGCTTCAGATTCTTGGTAATCCTCCTGTTTTAGCTTCCTGAGTGCTGGGATTGCAAGGATGAGCTGTCTACCTACCATGCCCTGCTTGAAATCCTAAATTATTTTTTTAAACATTTATTTATTTATTTATTTATTTATTTATTTGCTTGCTTTGTGGTGAGTGTGGGCTGGGGGAGAGTGCAAGCATCTGTGTACATACTAGTACCATGGCATATGTGGAAGTTAGAGGGCAAAGTTGATCCTTTTGTTCTACCAGGTTGGGTTCCAGGAATCAAAATCAGGTCTTCAAGACTAAAGATATCAAGTACCTTTAGTGACTGTGCTATTTTGCCAGCCCATAATTTTTAAAAATTACTTAAATTATTATCCATTAAATAATATTTTGAGTCTGGGAAGATGGTTTGGTGAGCAGAGAGTACTTTCCAGGCAAGTGTGAGAACCGGAGTTCAAATCCCCAGCACGCATGACATCTAGGTGGGCGTGGTAACCCATGTCTTTCATCGCAGCATTTGGGAAGCAGAAACGGGATCCTAGGTACACCAGCTAACTAGACTAGGCAAGCTGGTGAGCCTGGGGGCGGGGCTAGATTCCCTGCTGTGCGAATGGAGTTACCACAGGGCACAGCCATCAGGAAGTGCTGTCATGACGAACTCTAGGGGGTTGGATCACATCATTCATGGTTCACACTGCTGTACAGGGGAAGGTGTAGAGAAACAGGGTTTCCTGATGGGCAGGGCAGACGCTGAGGTCCAGGAGGGTGACTCGTCAAGAAGTGAAGGACTCTGGGTCTTGGACTGGAATCCTATTTCCAAGAACGGTTTACAGAAAATAGGAAAACCACCAAGCTTTCTGGAGACGTGCGTGCCGAGCGGAAATTAAAATGACGTGGCATTCCAGGTCAGCTTCGGGAGAGTAAGGGCCGGAGTTCCTGGCTGATGCTGGCGGGGTCTCTGCACAGGATCAGAGATAGCACAGAGCTTCTGGGTGACAATGTGACCTCTTGCCAGAAGCGGGTCAACTCCAAGGGTCCATTTACAGGGAGAATGTGGGTACCTCTCTGTGGTCTGTGGCCACAGGCCTGCTATCTGCTGGGGAGAAATCCCTTTCATACTGACCCCTGCTTTCCCTCCATTCGCACTGCAGGTCCACTCTGTGCTAGACATTCAGCCAGGACTTGGGGCCACCCGGAGATCTAGAGTTTCTCTCAGAACTGCAGACTTGATCAGAAGACAAATTAGGCGCAACATACAGGTTCAGAGCTGGCACGGAGTCTTAGCTCTGCCACTTTCTAACCGCGTGACCTCAGGTCAAAAGTCTAACTAATTTTGCAGCCAAGTATGGTGACCTATACCAATAATCCTCTTTGTCTCCCCTGTCCTCTTGGCTATCAACCTAATGCAACAATGGTCCCCAAGGAATTGGAGTTTCCCTAGAAACCTTGGACTGAACACGCGTGCCAGCTAGAGGAGGAACTTCCCGCCCGAGATGAGATTCTACAGAGTGTTGACAACCGCCTGTCTGCTGCGTGTAAAAGAGAAAGGGAAAGAGGCAGTTCAAGACTGGCCAATGGCTAGATAAGCCAAGTAAGTCAATGCTGTAGCCTTAGTATCCCCAGAAGCAGACTTGGGAGTGTAGCTCAGCAGTAGAGTCCTTGCCTAGTACACATGAAGCCTCTGGGTTCCACCCTCAGTACCATCACAGACACACACACACACAGACACACACACCGGGGGGGGGGGGGGAGACGCTCCCAGAGGCAATGCTGAGTAGTTTAGAATGATCATATAAGCGGGTGAACTTGAACTGGGGGATAAAGGTGAGAAAGGGGGAGCAGGTAGTGACGGCAAAGGTAGGAGCTGAGACTGAGTTCCATGTGTTTAGGGTCTTGGTTCTGCTAGAACAGGAGGTGTGCATGGGTCATAATGGAAGGAAAGGCCGAAAGGCTGAATGCTAAGTCTTGAGGGCAAGGCAATAGGGAGCCATGAGTTGTTTTAGGGCAAGGAAAAGGTGTGTGCAAAGCAGTCTTAGGGAAGATGTACTGAGTGCTTGGGTAAGCGGGGCTGGGAAGGGCCAGAGATGAGGAACAGGAGATTGGCTCAGAAGTTAACCAAGTCATGGCAATGAGGTAGCAAGGGTACGAGGATACAAGGCTGGGGTGCCTTGTCCTGTCCTCTCCGTGTTCACCACCACCTCCCCCACATCTTGTCCTATGTCTGACAGGACATTCCACTATAGTGTTGATACACGCAAATTCTGTTTTGCTTCCCTCGTCCCCACTCAGCCATGAAATGGCCAGGAGGTCCAGACTGAAGAGTGCCAGCCTGGACTCACACAGTAGGTCCAGACTGAAGAGCGCTAGCCTGGACTCACACAGTAGGTCCAGCTGGGGATCTCAAGGCAGCAAGCTCCATCTTCTGAGGTACAGTACCTGATCCCCGCAGTGAGAGCTCCAGTCTGAACTAGTTCCTGCTGTCGTCCCTCCTGCAGCCCAGAAACTTCCCATCATTGCCATCACTGGGACCAAAATTCCTAGCATAGAAACAAGGGAGGGAGGATTTGTGTGGGTTCAGTTCGCAGTCAGGGGGGGCACATGTGCTTGGGCAGAACATTGTGGCTATGGAAACATGTGGTGGAGGGTCTTCTTCACCTCATGAGGGACAGGAAGAAGAGAAAAAAAGGGGGCATGGACAAGAGATCCCTGCTCCCTACCAAAGATGGACTTCCAGTGAAGTCCTCTTCTGGGTCAGTCCCAATTCCTAACGTTTCCAGAATCTCGCAAAATGGTACTAGCAAAGGTAATATTAGGTTGGAAGCATCACACAAGCCCCTGGCATCCATCCAAGCCCCCCCCCACAACCTGGGAGTTGCGTTGGTCTGGACTCCAAATCCCAGCATGCCAAGTCCTGACCCTCCCACAGAGTATTTTTTAAATGTTTTTTTTAAAAAAATATTTATTTATTTATTATGTATACAATATTCTGTCTGCGTATATGTCTGCAGGCCAGAAGAGGGCACCATACCTCATTACAGATGGTTGTGAGCCACCATGTGGTTGCTGGGAATTGAACTCAGGACCTTTGGAAGAGCAGGCAATGCTCTTCCACTGAGCCATCTCTCCAGCTCCCCCCACAGAGTATTTAAGTGGGCACCCAGCAGAGGAACACATGGTCCTGGGTTTTGCATATGCTCCCCTGCCATGCTCTCGGCCACCCAAGAGTGTTAAATTTATTAAAACATGGGCATTTGGTTTAATTTGGCCTGATTGGATTTCAATGCACCGGAGGAGCGGCTCGTCTTAGGATTTTTTCCTAACAGTAAGAACCCCAAGCCTACAACTCACCACAAGGGACAGTTACAAACTTTAAACACAGGCTGATAACGCAGTTAATAAAAGCGATCGCCTGGCAGGCTTGAGAACCTCTGGCCAAGAGCCTGGTGTGGCAGTGTACACTTGCGTTATCAGCATGGCGGAGCAGAGACAGGCAGATAGATCCCCAGGGCCCACTTGACAAGTTTCAGCCAATGAAGAGACCCTTTCCAAAGCAAGATGGGTGTCACCTGAGGAACAACTCCCAGGTTGTCCCTTGACCTCATACAAATGTCCATGGATAGCCACCCACACATACGTGTGCACACCCACACAGCTTAAATGAGATAGCACACTCAAATGACTTAAAATTACCGTCTGATTTACAGAAAGCTACTTCTCTGGAGCACAAGAGAATAGCGATTATTCCCCCCCCCCCCCAGTTCTTCGTCTGTGGGTACAATCGCTTCAGGAAACTCAATTTACAAAACTCCCGGTGTTGGACCTAAACTCGCCAGTGTTAGAAGGTTGCGCCATGTAAACAGTTGCCGAGTGACTATAAATACTTTAAGATCCTGACAGGACAATCCTTGTGGAGGAAGAAGTAAGTGCATCTTGGGCTTCCTCTACCACTGCCAAGTTCCAGAAGCCGGAAAAGACTGCTCCCAGGAGAGTTGAGAGGACTTGGAGTTCCCAGCTAGAGGACCAGCCCTGAGCCTCACATTCCTCTAACTTCCGCCACCCTTAAGGGAGACACTTTCATTTGTAAATTCTCCAAATGTCTGCCTAATCTTCTCCCAACAATAAAATCTCCTATCAGGCTGGAGGAAGCATTTCCTGTTTGCCCAGACTCACAGCTCGGTTGACCCTACAAAGAAGGAGGGTCCTGAATCCCAAGGCCTCCAGGCATTGTATAGGGGACCAGTAGAGCATCAGAATACACACTGTGGCCCTGGGTGTGTGAGCTTAAAGGATCCTGGACTGGTAGCCGTGTTCCCAGCCTCTGCTTGGACAGCAACACTGGAGAACGGAGTCTGAGTCCGTAAGTCTCCTGAAATACCTTGTATGTCTCTAGGCCTACAGAGAATGAAAGCCCAAGTGGCCATATCCTCTCAAAAGTCACAGTGCCCAGAGCCATCTTGAGTCCCAGCGGAAGGCAAGAGATACTGGAGCCCCAGCATTTTGCCTGTAGGTCACCTCTGAAACAAGATCCTATCTTCACATACTCAGGAAGAACCCTGCTTCAAGTATTGCGTTAGCTTCCGATGGTTGCTGGCTGGAACCAGTGGGGCTTACATGAGTTATCACTACCAGAGGGTCTGGTCTGAGTTATCAAAACCGGAAGGACTTTCTCGAAGAGACATTTACATTTTCAGAATTCCGGAAGGCAGTCTGGATCGGTCTAGCTTCCAAGGGCTCAGGAGAAGAATCTCCCCCCCCCCCCCCCCCCGAGCCCCTCCCCAACCCTTCCTAACTCCCAAGGATGTCAGATGTTCCCTGGGCTGTGGTTGCTTTGCTTCAAATGCTGATATCCTCACATGGCCTGTCCCTCCTCTTGCCCAGCTTCCTATGTGTCCTCTTGAACCTCTGCTTTGTCTTTGGATTTACCACCCACCGGGGTGACTCAAGATGACTTCCTCATTTTGAGAGCCTTAGTGTAGATCTTTAGATATCTACAAAGACTTCTTTTCCAAATAAGGTCACACTCACAGGTTCTGGGTGCTACACTATGTGTGCAATAGACCATACACTAGCTGTCCTCACTATATAACCTTAGGTAGCAGGGGCTCATTTTTATATATGAGGAATTTGACAAACTACCTTCCTCACAGTCTCGAGAAGACATCATCAGACTTGTACTCATTCATTTAAGGGGTCCAGGACAGAATAAACCAAATTTGTCCCTTGACCTCTGTTCCATCATTTCCAGATGTTTATATGAAACAGCTACAGTAATATTAAAGTGGACAATGAAGTGGCCATTGTGGTTTGGAAGTGAGGTGCCCCTTCTCTTAGACACTTGGTCCCCTCGTGATAGAGCAGTCTTGAAAGGTTTGGGGACCATTGGGAGGTAGAGCTGCACTGGAGAAAGCACATCACTGTCACAGACTAGCAGTTTTATATAAGGGCTCCACTTCCTGTCTACTCTGTACTTTGTAACTATGGCTGCGTTATGACCTGATGGCATTCCTGAGGCAGTACCTTACTGACTGTACCACCACCAGGATGGCAATTGAGACCCTTGTGGTTAATTATTCCATTATTATGGAATACTGAGGACCTATATGGTGATATGAATAAAAATGACCATCAGTCACTACTTGGTCACCTGTGAGGGGAATGGTTTGCAGGGATTGCAATGATTTGTAACAATTATCTAAATCATTCTATTATTAATAAAAAAAAACTTGGGAGTCGGATAGTAGGGTATGTACCTATAGACCCAAAAGCAACAGAAAAAAGTCCAACTGACCCTCCTCTCTGCTTTTCTAAGATCCAAAAAGGTCTGAGAAGCTCCTAAGCCCCTCCTCCTACCTCCCTGTGTCTTTCTCTCACCATCTGAGCTGACCAAAAATAAACCTGTATGGTTTATTCTGGTCAGTTGCACATGGTCTCCATTCTCTGAATCAAGATTTAATTTATTGACAGTTTCAGGGTACAGAATGAACAGATCTTCTACAACATTTCCCCCTTTTTGTCTAAATAAAAAGGAAAGGTTTTTAACTCTAATAATAATAAAACTATATATAATAGGGACAATGATCAGATATTGTTTAAATAAAAGGGTAAGGTATTAACTTTAACAAAGTAAAACTATATATAATAAAAACAATTTTCAAGTAAGAATTATATTCCCAATGTCCAGTTTATTTGTATTTGGCAAACTCAAAGAAAATACTCCATTATCTATTCTCTCATGTGAGTCCAAAGTTTTTTTTTTTTTACCTAATTTACTTTCTATTATAGTGAAAACTGTAACTATAACTTTAACCCCATCAGAGACCCAAAAAGTATATAATATTACCTGAGTAAGACAGACGTTTTTGTAAAGCAGGAAATTTTGAAGGATTTTCTCCCCTTGTCTTGGCAAAGTCTAGCATTCACCTTCTTTTGTGTCCTGTTTGTCCAATTTGGACGGTATAAATAGTTGAGGCAAGGATAGTTTCTTTGCCCAGTGTCTAACTTTGCCACCAATGAAAGCAAACTTCCATATGGAGGTTCTTCAATACCCAATTATTTTTTTTAAGTAAATTGGTGCTGCCGTGAGCAGATGTGTTTCACTATGAAAAAATGTCTTATGTTATAAAAACATCTTAAATGCCATATTGTATCACTCTCTAAAGTGTTTGAAGACCATCTATAGATCTAAAATGTATCTCTATTTGACTTTGAAAACATACCTAACATGAATACAAATTTTACTGTTAGATAACAAGTAAGCTATATTTCTTAATTATCCTATGTAATTTGAAATAACTTTCAAGGACTAAAAATTTACATTACATTGTTAAATGAGCTACATAGGTCCAATACCCAGAGTAAAGCATATATGCAATATAACAAAAATAATCTTAAATTTGTATCAATATACAAAAATTCACACCAGTGTAAAATATTTGAGACTAGTGCTTTCTTTTTTAATTTAAAAGTAGATTCAATAGTCTAACCTTTTATCCTGACAATCCTATATCCTGCTTTTTGCTTTACAGAATGAGATCGTTGACCCTAATCTCCTTTCCTCTCTGACCATGACCAATAACAACTTTTACCCAACTCCATTAAACAATAATAAACGTCCATTACTCACTGACTGACCAAAAGTCACCCACTCCACCTCTTAGGAATGTGGACATCGTATTCTTAAAATTACTTCCTCTTGTCTGGGGGTAACAGCATTTTTAGGGGATCCTGAGAAAATTAAGAAAATGATCAAGTACTGGGAGAGATCGCTGTTATCCAGTCTCAGTGTAATGGGCAAGTACAAGTCTTTTCTGAAGTCCTGGCTGGAATAGTACGAGTCTGGACCTTGTTAGTGAACTGTTTTGAAACTGTCCTGAGCATTTTGTAGCTAAAAGCTGCTCTTTGGGTGGTGGTTGTTAGCTTAGCGGCCTTACTACAATCCAGGTGGAATTGTCGTTATGGGGCCTCATCATCCTTTTGGAAACTTCAGAAGTCACTGTTAGGAATGTTAGGAACGGTTCATTGTAGGAAAACATTTTAAATGTCATATGCAGCAGATCTCAAAGAGGTTAAAGTACTATAATCTATTAAATACACCTAGGACAAGCAAGCTTAATTCCTAATTACTTGCTTCAAACTCAAGACTGAAAGCACATACTGAAAGACAGGAAGCTAGATGGAGCCAAGATATAGAATTCGTTAGTATTCTATATGACCATTAATATCATAACACAAGATATACGTATGTATCTTGTAAATTTTGAAATATTATTCATACATTAAAGGAAATTTAAAAGAGTCAAAATAAACTCAAGGGATTATGAGATTAGTGACAATAGAATAGTCCTTTAAGTTTGATTTTCTTCTGTCCCATACCAGGTGACTCTTCTGACATAAAACAGAAATTTTGGGTTTTCCTTTAACAAGCATTGGGTTTAGAGAAGGAAAAAGCCACACTTCAACTCCAAAACAAGTATTAATTTTTAACTGAGTTTGGAATATAAAAAGAATATTTGCCTTATGTGTCTGTACAAAACATCAGAAACAAGCATTTGGGAATATTTGTGAAATTTTATCCTGTTGGAAATGTGATATACCAATTAGCCAATTGACTCCTTTACTTGGGTAATTTTTTCTGTATGATTCCTGCTCTTCTTCAGATGTCTTGATGTTCAGTGGTCTTCAGATTCCTTAGCAGAATGTTTTTAGTCTACTGGAAAGATAAAAACAAAACCCTGACCCAATCTTAATTTTGGGGAGTCCCTTTTTTGGCAGGTTATATCCTTGTTAAAGCAAAATTCTTTTTTGACACCAGAAAAAGAATTATCTTTTTTTTTTTCTTTTTGAGACAGGGTTTCTCTATGTAGCAGAACTTGCTCTGTAGACCAGACTGGACTCGAACTCATAGAGATCTGCCTGCCTCTGTTGCCTTTTATGGTATAAAGGAGAATCCAATTAGTTCTTTATATAAACTAAAGTCTCTTGCTTTGGAGATATTTGTTGCTAATCTCTTCCAAAAAAATTACTATAAGCTCTTTGCCAATGTCCACTTTTTGCACATAATGAAGAAATTTCAGCATTAGTAAAAGGTAAACAATTTCTGCTGGGTCTATTCCTGCTAATTGATGAAGTCTCACTTTTCCTTTCAGAATCAATTCAGAAAGCTTTTCTACATAGGTCTTTAACTTTTCTCTCTGTTTGTGTGGTAAAAATATCCATTCTAGATTATTACCTTCTCTCTGCATAATAATTCTTAGGGAGAATGTGCAGGAGGTAAAAATAACCAGAATACAATCAAGCTCTGGATCCAGTTGATCCACATACACGTCTTGTATTTTCTTTTCTACCAAAGCCAATTCTCTCTCAGTCTCAATTTATAATTTTCTTGGACAATTTAAGTCCTTATCACCTTGTAAGTTTTGAAATAAATCACTTAATTCTTGAGTTGTTAATCCAATTGTAGGCTATAGCCAGTTAATATCTCCCAGTAATTTCTGAAAATCATTAAGAGTTTGTAATCGGTCTTTCCTGATTTGTACTTTCTCTGGCTGAATTTTTTTTGTAAACCTATCTTATGTCCTAAGTAATTAATAAAGTCCCCACTTTGTATTTTTTCAGAAGCAATTTGTAATCCCCAACAAGGCAAAATTTGCCTTATTTTTTCAAAAAAATTTTCTAAGGTAGGTATGTCTGAATCAGCTATCAAGATATCATCTGTATAATGGTAAATTATAATTGAGGGAGATTTATATAAATTATTTCTAATGGCTGTTGAATAAAATATTGACACAAGGTGTGGCTGTAAAACATCCCTATGGAAGAACTTTCCACTGATACCATTTAACAGTCTGAGAATTATTGTGAGTAGGCATTGTGAAGGCAAACTTTTCTCTGTTCTATTCTTGTAAAAGTATAGTTAATAAAAAAAAGTAAAATCAGTCCTTTAACTTAATCACTATAATAAACCGTCCTTTAGGTAATAAAGAAGACAAGGGAATTTCAGGCTTTAAAGGGCCCATTGACTGAATCACCTTATTTATGGCTCCTAAATCCATTACCATTCTCCATTTTCTAGATTTCTTTTTTAATAACAAATACAAGAGAATTCCAAGGATTGGTCGATTCTTCAATATGTTGAGCCCACAGCTGCTCCTGTGCATGTAATTTTTCTGATGTCAAAGGCCGTTGTCTTACCCACACAGGTTTATCAGCCATTTATTTACCATTTTAAAGGTAGGGCTGTTGGCATCCCTGAAACAACTGGCTGTTGTGCTTTGCTTATATACAACCTGAACAGTCTGTGACTGCTCTTCAAAATACATTTTAATATTTCTCTCAGAAGCATTGAGTAATGTTAATCTGTGTTTTGCTTTGCTGCAATAAATCATGTCCCTATAAATTCATTGCTATGTTTGCTACATATGATTTTAATTTTCCTATCTGTCCTTCTGTCCCTACACACTCAACCCATCTTGCATTTTGTTTTACCTGAGATAAAGTTCCAATCCCTAAAAGCTGAGTTTACCTCCTTAAGAGGCCAATCTGGATGCCAAGATTTTGGTGAAATTATTGTTACATCTATACCTGTGTCTACTAAACCCTCCATTTCAATTCCATGTATATGTATTTTTAGCTCTAGTCTCTGATCATTTATAGCAGTTTGCCAAAATACTTGTTTTCCGGTCTCTACAAAACTTTTTGTTGTATCTCTAAAAGTTGTTCTGTCTTCACTCACATCCTGAGCAGTGTGATTTTTCTTTTTTTTTTAAGCAGGTGATTTTTAACAATGGATATTAAAGTTTTTTTTAATTGTTCTGTGGAAATCTCCAATGCTGACAGGGAACAATTGAACCAAATTTGACACTTCAGATGTTTGCCCATAGCAAAGGGTTACTTTGCCCATCCCTTGTTAATCTGTATTCATTGTTTGAATGCTGGCCTCTGCCAAATCTTCTGCACATTTCAGAAGGTTGGAGCCTGCTGTCTGGATTATCTCTAGAAAAAAGCATTGTATCTAGGAATGCCTTGACTACAATCCCTTTTCAAATGAACTGGCTTACTGCAATTAAAACATGTTAATATTTGAGTTTTCTTAAAATTTTGTAGAAATAACTTCTCATATCAAAGCAGCATCAAATATGAGAGCCAGTAATGATATTCCTTACACCGAATAAGGAAGCAAGGCATAAAAGGCTCAAGTAAGTCTTAAAAAGACTTGATTGACCTCTGCAGGAGAAGCAGCAGGCCTGAACTTTGTGAGAGCAGTCAGCAGACCTGACCTCCTGTGTGATTGGAACCTTGGCCCCAACTCCACCACAAGAAGTGACCATCTGAGCCTTGGATCCACTGGCACCAGGAGGAGTGATCACTGGAGACACAGTCCCAACTATACTAATTGGAGGAAAAGATGGGCAGACAACAAAGTAAAAGCACACTCAACAACACAAAGAACAATATGACAACCACCAAAAAATAGTGGCTCTACAATAGTAAGACTTCAACACCCCAACACAGATGAAGCAGAAGAAAACTACCTAAAAAATAATTTTAGCAAAATATTTAACACCCTTGAAAAGGAAATAAAAAATTCCCTCAAAGAAGTGGAGGAAACAACAAATAAAAAATTGGAAGAAATCAACAAATCCCTTCAAGAAAACCAAGAAAAAGAAATTAAACAGGTGAAAGAAATGATTCAAGACTTGAAAACCAAAATAGAGACAATAAAGAAAGCACAAACTGAGGGAATTCTGGAAATGAAAAAATACAGGTAAATGATCAAGAACCACAAATACAAGCATAAACAGCAGGATACAAGAGATGAAAGATAGAATCTCAGGCATTGAAGATACGATGGAGGAAATAGATTCATCTGTCAAAGGAAATATTAAATCTAACAAAAGCTTAACACAAGTTATCCAGGAAACATGGGACACCATGAAAAGACCAAACTTAAGAATAATAGGATAGAAGAAGGAGAAATCCAACTCAAAGGCACAGAAAATATACTCTACAAAATTATAGAAGAAAACTTTTCCAACCTAAAGAAGGTCATGCCTTTGAAGGTACAAGTAGTTAACAGAATATCAACTACACTGAACAACAACAACAACAACAAAAAGTCTCCTCACCACATAATAATCAAAATACTAAACATACAGAATAAAGAAAGAATATTAAGAGCTACAAAGGAAAAAGGTCAAATAGCATATAAAAGCAGACCTATCAGAATTACACCTAACTTCTCAAAGAAAACAATGAAAGCCAGAAGGTCCTGGTCAAACATTATACAGACATTAAGAGACCATGGATACCAGCCCAGATTACTATACCAAGCAAAACTTCCAATCACGACAGAGAAAACAAGATATTCCATAACAGAACCAGATTTAAACAATACCTAACCATAAATCCAGGCCCACACAAAGTACTAGAAGGAAAACTCCAAACCAAGGAAGTCAGTTTGTACACCCACAAAAACACAGACAATAGATGATCTCACAGCAACAAATCCCAAAGAAGGGAAAAGCACACCCACACTAACATCACCACCAACAAAAACTAAAATAACAGGAACTAACAATCACTGATCATTAAAATTCCATAATATAAATGGACTCATTTCACCTATAAAATGACACAGGCTAATAGATTAGATACTAGAACAGAACCCATCCCTCTGCTGCACGTAAGAAACACACATCAACCTTAAAGACAGACATCACCTTAGAGTAAAAGGTTGAAAAAAAAAATTTTCAAATCAAATGGATCTAAGAAACAAACCAGTATAGCTATCCTAATATCTGACAAAATAGACTTCAAACTAAGACCAATCAAAAAAGACAAAGAAGGACATTCATTTCGTATTTGTCACTGGAAAAATCCATCAAGAGGAAATCTCAATACTGAACATCTATGCCCTAAATACAAGGTACCATCACATCTAAAAGAAACATTACTAAAGCTTAAATCACACATTAAGCCCCACACACTAACAGTCGGAGACTTTAACACCCTACTCTCACTACTGGACAGGTCTGCCAGACAACAACTTAAAAGAGGAATAAGGGAACTAACAGTTGTTATGACTCAAATGGACTTAACAGACATCTATAGAACATTCCACCCAAATACAAAAGACTATACTTTCTTCTCAGCACCTCATGGAACCTTCTCAAAAGTTGACCATATACTCAGTAACAAAATAAACCTCAACAGATACAAAGAAATTAGAATGACCCCAAGTATCTTATCATAGCTCCATGACTTAAAAATAGAATTGAATAGCAATACTAATTTCAGAAATCACACGAACACATGGAAATTGAACAGTGCTCACCTGAATCACCAATGGGTCAATGAAGATATAAAAAACGAAAATAAGACTTCCTAAAATTCAATGAAAATGACCACACAATATTGATGTGGGAGTCCCCTCTGCATGCTGTGAGTACCATTGGTTAATAAAGAAACTGTGTTAGGCCTGCGCATGGCAGAATATAGGTAGGCAGGGAAAACTAAACTGAATGCTGGAAAAAAGAAGGTGGAGTCAGAGAAAAACCATATAGCCCCACCAGAGACAGACACAGGAACTTTAGCTGGTAAGCCACAGCCTCATGGCAATACACAGATTAATAGAGATGGGTCAATGTAAGATGTGAGTTAACCATATAGAAAGATAGGGAAACAATGTAAGATGTGAGTTAACCATATGGAAAGATAGGAAAACATTCCTGGAGTAAACTGACTCCAGCAGCTGCTACAAACCGCATTTCCTCTCCATCCGGGGTTAGCTCACTGCAAGTGGCAAACAACCTGAAAATGTGTCTTTGGCTCTTCATGGTCACCATTTTGTCATCAAGCTTGGGAGTCACAGCCAGTGCTCAAAGCCAGGTTTTCCACCAATTAAAATAGCTAAATCGGTAGTGGCAAGCAGACTAAGGAGACTTATTCAACGTGCCCACTCCGGGAAGAGGGACAAAGATCCAAGTTGTCTTCTGAGTCCTGAGGTCAGATTACAGTTCAAACAGAGGCCTAAGGATTTGCACGTCTAAGAAGCAACACACACACACACACCAGTCCCGCCCACCATTGACCCATCTTTGTCTGGGCTTCAGTCACATCCTGTAAGGGGCTCTGACAAGAGGTTAGAATTCATAGAATCTCTTTCTGGGAGACAAGTTCTCCCTCTAGCTGGTGCCTTTTCCTTCTCCCACGCAACGTAAGACTCCTAGGGAATTTCCTATTTCTTTGGGGTCCCTGGTTTTCAAAGTTTAAGTCATATTGGGAGACACAAGTATCTCTATAGAACGTCTTCATTTCTGCCAACCCATTGGGGAGAGGTGGAGAGATGAGGAAGGTGTGGAGAAAAGAAAGGGTAGGAAATAAAGAAGCCAAATTTCATTCATGGTGAAATCCTGGTAATCACTCGACAATAATGAGGACGTTCAAGAACTGTAAATAAAGCCAGAGGTAAACAGCAATCAGAGGAACCACAGCTGAGGGTGTGTGGGAGGAGGAGACCCAGAGAAGGGATGTCTGAGTCAGCCTGGAGGCTGGGGCACTTGCCCCATTGAAGACAGAGCTCAGACCAACGACGTGACAGGCTCTGGTGGGATCAGAAGGGTGGGCTCAGGGAGCCCCAGCCATCTTCTTGGCAGTTGGGGGAACTATCGGTTGCCTCTCCTCTGGCTCAGTAATGCTGCCCACAGTTTTCTAACCCAGATCTTAAAGAAGACTACCATCCAAGGGCTATCTCAAACCTAGCTGTGTCCACCTCTCCTACTGGTTTGCCCCCACCCAATGCACAACATAGTTGTGACCTCAGACACACCTTAATTTTCACGATTAGCGTCTCTCCCTCCAAAGTAAAGGTTTGTGGAGTGTGTTACTCTTAATCCCAATGGGAGAACAAGGCTACTACCACAATTGGAGCCAGATTTGAAACAAGCTTGGTCTTTATTAGGGCACCCAAGAGCTAGCCAGCCAGTGACTGCCTCCTAAGTTGGGGTAAAGGGAGCAACCCAGAATCCACCCACCTCTTGGCCCCTTTCTAAGAAGTAAAATCGGGAGTAGTTTTCAAGAAGGGAGACGATGGGGTAATATGGAAATACAAAAACAAACAAACAAAAAAAATTTTAAAAAACATCTTCTGGAGCCGGGCGTTGGTGGCGCACGCCTTTAATCCCAGCACTTGGGAGGCAGAGGAAGGTGGATCTCTGTGAGTTCAAGGCCAGCCTGCTCTACAAGAGCTAGTTCCAGGACAGGCTCCAAAAGCTACAGAGAAACCCTGTCTCGAAAAACCAAAAAGAAAAAAAAAATCAGAAAGATAGAAAGAAAGAAAGAAAGAAAGAAAGAAAGAAAGAAAGAAAGAAAATCTTCTGGTCATCCACTGATCCACTGTGATTAGGGAGGAGTCAGGATATTCTCAAAAACAAATCAAGGTCATGGGAAGGTTCTAGGAAACAGAGAGCAACTCAACTCTCATTCAAAATGGAGTCAGGCCAGTTGCTCAGTAGCACACACCTGTAACCAAAGGAGGAAACAGAAGTCAAATTGATATATAAAGGACTCGCCAATAAACTCACTTATATTAAGTTACACGTAAGTAAAACTTACCCAAAGGACCTCTGCCTCCACCGGGTGGTTCAGAGATGGTGCTGGCTTCTAGCAGCTCATTAAGTCCTGTGTCTCTTATTAGAAACTGCATGCCAGGCAAGCGGAATGACCTTGGTTAATGGCTGCCCTAAGAAAAAGCTTGCTTCAGATAACTGTGACAGTATCTTACTTAAATCTCTCATATGTCCCAAGAGTCCAAACTTGCAATTTCCTGACTCCATAAAAACGTGTTTAATTGCCCAAAGTATAATTGCCCACAGTGTAAAGTGTTTAATTACCCAAAGTATAGGGTCGTGAGCCCAAAGGCAACTCGTTTATATAAGCTGTAAGGGATTTCTGTTGAGGGGCCAGTTTTTCTCTGGGTTTTTCTCGGAACCAGTCATGCACTATTATTAAAGAATTATTTCCTTATTATTTATTATTATTTCCTGTGTGCTTGGAGTAAAATCTCACTTGGAGGATTAATTTGCCATGCATAATTCTAGTTCTTAGGAGGCTGAGGCAGAAGGGTGGAAAGCTAGTCTGGGCTACAAAGTGTGACCTTATCTCAAAACTACGCCAAACAATAAAGACCGCACCCACCCTATTTTTGCGGCGCTGGCGCCAAGCCCTCCCCCCCTGTGATCCTGATCTGGGACCCTTGTCGTGTTCTGTAAACAGCACTGTCAAGTGGTGGGTTTCCGTAAGGCCCAAGGTGCCAATCAAATGAGAGAGAAGCATGAGGAAGTATTTGAGAGATGGAGAAGTATGCAACAAATTAGGAGGGACGGTCTCTTCCGCCTGAGGAATTTCAAGTCCCGGCCTGACTTGGCACACCTCACCTGCCTTCTGCAGTGGACTGGCAGCGCAGTATACACTCAGCGCCTTTTGCCCAATGAAGTCTGCTTCTCCCAGCGGAATCTCAGAGGATTTTGCCCGGTGCCTGCCTGCACCGTACCTGGGGTTGTGTAGGCACGTCCAAGTCACTGCATTCTTTCCCTCAGACCCCAGCCCCCCTCTTCAGGCTCTCCTGACTTCCTGCCGCACCCACTCCTAGGACAAGAACCTTCAGAATGTAGCTAAGCTGTCCGCTTGCACAGAGACGGAGCAGTGAGAATCCTCTCGGGAAACAGGATTTGCGTTCCCAAGAAAGGCCTCGGATTTCCCCTCTTATAAAACTGCTTCACAGAAGATTAATGTGTTCAGCACTTGAAAAATGTCTGGGAGATTCTGCTGACCGAAGCCTGAACTTCCCCGTTTTCCCTTTCCTGCGTGCATCTCTTCTGGTAACCTGTAAAGCCGGAACAACACAGGAGACAGGACATCACTTCTGTTTTGCTTTGGTTTTAAGGTAGTTTCCTAAGCTGGACATAAAAATGCTTAGCAAAATAAACTCTTTGACCTCAGCAAAGATCAACATTTGAGAGTATGGGAACAGAGGCTGGAGAGAAGGCTCAGTGGTTTAAGAGCATGGGCTGCTCTTCCAGAGGTCCTGAGTTCAATTCCTGGCAACTACATGGTGGCTCACAGGCATCTGTAATGGGATCTGATGCCCTCTTCTGCTGCTGATCTAATGCAGATAGAGCACTCATATACATAAAATAAATAAATAAACCTTAAAAAATAAAAAAGAATTTGGGAGTCAGTGGGGCCTGTTGCACACACCTTTAACCTCAGCACTTGGGAGGCAGAGGCAGATGGATCTCTGTGAATTCAAGGCCAGCTGGGTTTACATAAGAAGTCCTAGGCCAGCCAAAGCTATATATAGTACAAACAAACAAACAAACAAAGTCAAGGATGTGGGAGAGGAGAGGTTTGAGAGTCAACTGGACATTGAATGCCAATGACATTGTCCTGAGCATGCTGATGCTGGGTAAACGGTTCAAGTCCTTTGGGCATGTCCCCACATGCAAGAAGCCTGGGAAGCAAATGAGCAAAGGCAGCCCTAACACTCCAGACAACACCCAGCAAGGACAAGTTCTTGCAGTGATATCCTTGCTAGAGGCTCTGAGTTTGAAGCTTCCTAGTTGCGAGATCCAAGACAAGTTTCTGGGCATCTCTGCGGTTCAGTGTGTCTTCTCTTTTCCTTTCCTTTCTGTTCCCCTGTCCCTTCTCTTGCCCTTACTCTTTCCTTTCCTGTTTTATTTAGCAGTAGGGATTAGACCCAGGGCTCTCTGCAAGTGAAGGGGGAGTTTGGCAGGTTAGTAAGGGTCCTATAAAGTGTGGCTTTGTCCCTATTCACGAACCTGTTGGGCTAGCAAGATGCCTCAAGCTGGTTAAGATGCTTGCTGCCAAGCCTCATGACTTCAGTTCAATTCCAGGGTCCCACATGGTGGAAAGGAAAACTGAACTCTGAAAGTAGTCCTCTAACCTCCATATTGGTGGTTCCTTTGGACCTGACACATATATGCATGTTTGTGTGCACACACAGACACACATATACACACATACCACCACCACTGCATATACACATATACACCACACACATACACAGCCACACACCACCAGATATACAGACACCAGGCACACACATATCACACATGCACCATATACACACAACACATGCACGTACACATGCACACACACACACACACACACAATGTAATAACTTTTTTAAGAAGAACGTGTTGGGTTTTCTTTATTTTGTTACTTCTCATCCAATAAACATCCCCCAGGTAGAAACCAAGTAGCTTCAGTGTAGCTCAGACTAAGTTCACAGTACTTAGGAACATATGGATTAAAGAACAAGCAGGTACAATTTCAGGTAGACCTGCCCTCTTCGGCGGCGATGCCAGTCCTTTGGGCGCCAGGGTTATATGACCTGTATGTGGATGATAAGCGATCCTGCAAGTGACACCAGAGAGAGTCACTTTTAGGTGGAGTTGACAGAGCTGTGAGGAGCTGGGGACACAAATCAAGAGCAACTTCAAGGTCCTCTCCCCTAAGGACCCAAAGAAACCCCAAATCTAAAGACCTTTCTCTCAGAGGAACACAAGGACCTGGGGACTCAGGAGGAGGGTGTGTTGCCACACCACAGGCCCTGAGAAAGCAGGCAAAGGTGCGGTAGCTCTCCCTGTAGCCTTGGGCTGGTCATGAATCTATCTGGTATTTCCTGCTTTTATGAAGTACTGACACATGAATTCACAACTCCATCCAGACCATACCTTTTGTTGTAGAATTTTCTTTCTCTTCACAGTGCTGGGATGGCACCCAAGGCCCCACACATATTCCCAAGCACACATGACTCCATTTTTTTTAAATCTGAAATTCTACTAGTTTAACAGTCTAACTCTTTTGCTGAACAACAAATAGGGGAGGGGAGAGAAATGGAGAGAGAAGTGGTACCCTGGGTCTTTAGAAGGGTATGCTTGCCCTCTGCCCACACATCTTCCTGAATCCAGATGTTCACCGCAGTTAGGAGTCGAGCACTTCCACTGGCTTCAGACAACACTCACAGTCCATCCTCTCAGATCCCTGTTTGTTTATTAGGTGAAAGAGTAGCATAAACACTGAAAATGCTGATTACTGTCCAAGTCACAGACAGACTGGACCCATGACCCAGGGCAACTAGTGACATGACTATCCCAGCCTGCACTGGAGGAGTGTGTGTGTGTGTGTGTGTGTGTGTGTGTAGACTCCCTCCAAGAGTGTCAAGGAAAAGAAGAGCCCTCCCCCAGGGCTGACCTTCCTTCCATACCGCCTGGGGGTAACTATGCCCCACGGACTCTTAGGTGTGACTTAATTATCTCTACAGTCTGCCACACTTCAGAATAATGTATCTATCTTGTAAGGTCAGTTGTCACTCTGATAAGGAAATTTGCTGGGCAGGGTAGTGCATGTCTGGAATCCAAATACAAAAGGACAGAATTTGAGGCCATCCTGGGGTGAATAAGCAAGTTCCAGACCATCCTGGGTTACGTAAGATTCTTCCTCGGAAACACCCGAATGGTCAGTCCTGAAAACATAAACATACAAGTAACAGTATACAGACTGAGCAGATTGTATTTACATGTTTGGAAACATATCTATACACATACACACAACAATAGCAACAACAATTAAAGAAAAAGAGACAGGAATTTGAAAGAAAGCAAGGGGGAGCAGTACATGGGAAGGCTTGGAGGGAGGAAAGAGAGGTGGGGAATTATGTAATTACATTATAATCTTAAAAAAACTTTTTATGCCGGGCGGTGGTGGCGCACGCCTTTAATCCCAGCACTCGGGAGGCAGAGGCAGGCGGATCTCTGTGAGTTCGAGACCAGCCTAGTCTACAAGAGCTAGTTCCAGGACAGGCTCCAAAGCCACAGAGAAACCCTGTCTTGAAAAACCAAAAAAAAAAAAAAAAAACTTTTTATAAGATTTACTTATCTATTATGTATACAGTGTTCTGACTGCATGTATACCTGCCCACCAGAAGAGGACATCAGATCTCATTACAGATGGTTGTGAGCCACCATGTGGTTGCTGGGAATTGAACTCAGAACCTCTGGAAGAGCAGCAACCTGTGCTCTTAACCTCTAAGCCATCTCTCCAGCCCATTCTTTAAAAAAGAAAAAAAAGAAAAAAGAAAAGAAAAGGAAAACTTTTTTAAATGACCAAAGAGAAGAAAGAGAGGGAGGAAGAGAGGGAGAGAGGGAGAACAGGAGGGAAGAATGAGGGAGACAGACCAGAGAGACTGTATGAAGCACCATGTCTCAGCACCCTCTTCCTGAAAGTGAATGAATAATCTCAGGCATCCATGAGACTCAAAGGGCCTCACAGAAGATACAGTACACCTTTTCCACCCGCGTTCAGACCTGACCATGCAATGCAGGGTGGCCTAGAAAGTATAGGTAGAAATGACCAGGCTAGTTCTGGGCAGAAGCTCCAAACGCCGTTCCAGGTTCCTTCCTGTTTGTGTCTTGCCATTTCTGTTTGCCTAGGGAACACCAAGTTCTGACTGGGACTTTTCTTTCAATTTGGGTCCTAGATGAGAGGTCACAGGTACCAGAGCCACAGCCACTATCATATAATACAAATGAGAAACAATTCGTTGTCGGTCCAAGCCTCTAAGATTGCTTGCTACTGCATATTAACCTGGCGGAAGCTGACTGACACATTGATGTCACCTCCAAATAAAATACCATGACTTACCTATACGCCCGTCTTTTAGATCCAGGTTAAGATTTAAACACCAGGGCTGGAGAGATGGCTCAGTGGTTAAGAGCACTGGCTGCTTTTCAAGAGGTCCTGAGTTCAATTCCCAGCAACCACATGGTGGCTCACAACCATCTTTAATGAGATCTGGCGCCCTCTTCTGGCATGCGGGCATATATGGAGGCAGAATGTTGTATACATAATAAATAAATCTTAAAAAAAAAAAGATTTAAACACCAGAAATAAATTCTGAGCCCCTCAGGAAACCTGTCAAATTTTATTCGAGATGGTGAGTCACACTAGGGCATTGCTATTCCCGTTCCTACAGGATTGGCTACTGCCTTGGAATAGAAACAGCACAGACTGCAGACCAAATCCTACACCTGGCTCTTGTGCCCTTTGCCCTCTGTGGGGTGGTGAGTTTTCATGTCTGCTTGGCTAGACTATGGTAGTAATGGTACAGTGTTGGGGCGTGGAAGAACACAGCGGTTTAAACACTCATGTAAGATGTTTCCAAGCTGTGGTTAGCAGCAGCATCCACTCTCAAGGCTTTAACACCTAAAACTCAGATTTCCTGGGGAGGGCAGAATACTCTCCCTTAAGGCGGGAGCACCAACTACTGCCTGAGCATCTTGCCCACTGGCTTGTCTTACAACCATGCCAATCATTCCTTAATGAATGCCCCCCTACCTCTGCCACCCTGCATCTCCTCTGACTCTGCTGAAAGACTCCAAGAGTTTGCATTCCTAGGTCTGAACTGTCCTCACACTTACAGAATAGCCAGGCCAAGGAGGGAGCCTTGAATAGATGGAAGCATTCCCTCAGTTAGGGCTATAGCCGTACAGAGAGTGATCTGGGCCCCTCCTTCCCCTACCCCTGTTCTTTCTTCATTATGTATCCCTGGCTGCTTTGCCTCTTTAAGACCAGCCTTGACTATGACTTCCAAATCTGTACCCCTGTCCCACCAAAAATTAAATTAAATTAAATTAAAAAAATAAAAAAGTTACTCGGGAGACAGAGACAGGCGGATCTCTGTGAGTTCGAGACCAGCCTGGTCTACAAGAGCTAGTTCCAGGACAGTCTCCAAAGCTACAGAGAAACCCTGTCTCGAAAAACCAAAAAAAAAAAAAAAAAAAAAGTTACTATTCTGAGATAAATAACTCACGTATCTCAAGCTGGTCCCAAACTCACCACGTAGCCAGAGATAGCCTTGAACTGTCAAACCTCCTGCACCCATCTCTTGAACGCTGCAGTTAAAGGTATGCGCCCTCATTAAATGTATTAAATGCCCACCCATTTTTATACAAGGCTGAGGATAAGACCCAGGTCCTCATTCACGGCAGGCGAACACTCCACTAACTGAGCTAAGTCCCGGCACACTTCCCAGCCGGCTTGTCCCTCTCAAGACCTACCTGTCTCTTATCTTCTGTTTTCTGTCACTCCTCCTTCCCCTCCCTCCCTCTTTCCCTTTTCAATCATTCCTAGTGAGGATCACAAAGACCAAGGGGATTGCTGTAGGAGAGGACGGTGAAGAGTGGGACCGGAGGCTGAAAAGTGTCTGTCATAGAACACGGGTAGGTGCAGGGGGTCACTTGGGGTAGGCTGGGGGTAGGGGTACAGACTTCTGGGTGCCACAGTGGTCAGTTGCTGACACAGGACTAGAGTAGGTGGTGAAGGGAGGTGGAAGTGATTTGGGTTGAATGTTGAAAAGTATCTTGCAGATCTGCTAGGCCCGGGGATTCAGCCCAAGGAGACAGAAATTGGAATTTCAAGACTATGAAATCAAAAGGAAAGTCATGGCGTTTGGTCGTGCTTTGGAATGCTGGGTAGGGGAGAAGCTGGAATTTTAACCCAGTCTCCTGAGAGGAAGCATTGAGCCAGGAGGAGAGTGGTATCAGGCAGGAAGCTGAGGGAATTCCAGTGTCCACAGGACCAGCCAGGGACCAGGCACCAAAAAGGAGGAAATAGCTAATGGGGTTGGTGGCTCAGTGGTAGGGCTTTGATGAGCATTACAAAGTCTGGTTCAAACCCTGTGCTGCAGACAAACACACACAGAGACAAGGACACCAGTACGTCTGGAAACTGCAGAGCAAGGAGCAAGGAGAGACACTAGGAAGTAGAGAAAAAAATATATTCCCTAGGGGCTGGAGAGATGACTCAGCGATTAAGAGCACTGGCTGCTCTTCCAGAGGATCTGAGTTCAATTCCCAGCAACCATCTGTAATGGGATCCGATTCCCATTTCTGGTATGTATGAAAACAGAGTCCTCATATACATAAAATAAATAAATAAACCTTAAAAAATAGTATAATCAAAATAGAAAAAGAAGAAAGGAAGGAAGGGAGGGAGGAAGGAAAGGAAAGGAAAGGAAAGGAAAGGAAAGGAAAGGAAAGGAAAGGAAAGGAAAGATCCCTTACTATGTGGTCTCTTCATATCATAAGGGTCCCAGTGTTAAGCAAGATGAACACAGGAAAAGAAAGAGGAAAAAACAAAGCTTATATAGGCTGTTCTTGCTGATACAACAACACTCTGGATAATTAATTTTTAAAATTCCTTAAAGTGGAGCACATAGGTGAATGTGTTTGAAGGAAATATCCTGACAATATCTGTTTCACAACAGATCCTCTGCAGAACAAAGAACGCTTTTCAACAAGCCTGGATTCTAGGAGACGCCAAACAGCGCCTTCCAGGTTCTCACAGCTTCGATGATAAAATTATGTGTCTACGGGCGGAAGTTGGGAGGTGGACAGAATTCAAAGATGTGCTCTAACAAAATAAAAAGGGAATTTAAGAAAAGGGAGCAGTGGAGTCCACTGAGTGACACAATGAAGGTCCCAGTCCCAGAAGAATCGCTACAGATCAGCTGCGGGTGGTTCAGCTGCAGCAGACAGACCAGGAAATTGTGTGAAAGACGGCCAAGAAGAAAGCAGATTTTAATCAGTAGATAATGGCTGTGAAAGAGGGTAATCATTGATTTAAAAACTGGTGGCAATCAAAAACTCCAGGAAAAGCAAAAGGTCATATAAGAAAGTTGTATTTCACTTACAAAGCAAGCTATTTTGAAAAATACATATATGTTTCAGATATAATATACACATGAAAAAATAGATATTAAGTGTACCAATCATTTTTCACAAACATACCTACTAAGTGTTTGAGTTAATTTTTCACCCCAGTCCTGGCATCCATATAGCCAAGGAGTCAGGAATGTTTGAGTGGAAAGTTCCACCCCAAGCCCCCTCCCCTGGGAGTTGCTGCAGTGCAGACTCCACCTCTGAGAAAATCCGCCAAACGGTAACCCCTCCCCAGACAGGATCAAGACCACTCCCACAGGCTATTTAAACTGCTCCCCCCCCCCACCCCCCAAGACACTGAACAAGTGGTTTTCTGGTCTTCCTTCCTGTCTCCTCTCTGGGGGCTGGAAGGCCACCCTGGAGTGCTGGCATCCATTAAACCTGGACTTTTTCTAATTCAGTTTGATTTGGTCTGATTTGGATTATTGCTTTGGCAGAGAGGTTTGTTGGGATGTAAAAACTTTTCACTAAGCAGTCACCAAATAGAACTTCATGTCCCTTCTTAGCCAGTCTCCCCAATCCGAAAGCAACCACCGCTCTGAAACAAGCCAAATTTGAAAAGCAGGTGATGTGGATAAATGAAAGCCCATTGCCTTTGGTTGTTTTTCTCTGGTGCTAAGTATTGAACTCAAGATTTCTAGCATGCTAGGCAAGGGCTCTACCACTGAGCTACAGCCCCAGTCCCCAACTGATTCATTCAGTCGTCCTGCTGATGAGCAAATGGAAAGTAATAATTACATTTAAGTCTTTACAGACCCGATCGACATTATTTTATCTTTTTTATTGCTTTCTTTCTTTGTTGTATGCGTGTGTGGAATGCATGCGTACCACAGAACACGTGGGGAGGTCAAAGGGCGACCTTAGGAAGTCACTTCTCTCCTTCCACCACGCGGATCCTGCAGACCAAACTCAGGTCATCAGGCATGGCAGCAAGGGCCTTTACCAGCCGAGGAATATATCATCATGTTAGCATGATTTAAAAAAAAAGCACTGGTTATCCCAAAAGCTGTAGAACAAACATGACAAACCCTAATACTCTTTCATGATTAAAAAAAAAAAGAAGAAGGAAACGGAAAGCAAAAATACCAAAGCAAATAAAATAGAATTTTCGTGGGTAGAAGGTGTAGTTCATAGGACTTGGGCTTGTCTAGTACGTGCATGGGGCCACTCCAAGGACCACAATAAATAAATAAACAATAAACCAACCAAAGAAAAGGGGTGGTATCTATGAAAACCACAGATGACCAGGTACTTACTGGAGAAAGACATGCCACACTGCCTCTGTATTAAGTCCAGAAACAGGACCTTCTATGAATCAATGTACATGACTGTGCACCTACATGTCTGTGCACCATACACGTCTGTGCACCATACATGTCTATGCATCATTGTACATGTCTGTGCACCATACAGGTCTATGCATTATTGTATTGGAGGATCCTACCAGAGCAACTGGAGAGCAAAAGTAAAGACATCAGATAGCAAAAGAGAAAGAGGTAAAACTCCCTGCTCACAGTTGATCTTGTATAAACAGAATTCTAAGCCTCCTCTCTCTGTGTTATAAACAAATAAGCTGATAAACAAGATCAGCAAAGTACTACGGTACAAGACCATGTTGTTCTCAACTGTAAAGTAGACATGGTAGACACCTGTAATGCAGGTAATGGGAGGCACACATCTGTAATGGAGGCAGAGATGGGTGGGTGGGCATCAACTCAAGTTCAAGGCCAGCCTGATCTATGTAGGGAGAACTAGCAAGTTAGGGTAAGGTGGCAAGACCTTGACCCCTAATTTGTTTAAAAAAAGATTTGTATATTTATTTTATTTACATGTATGTGCATTTACCTTTGTGAGTTGTGTGTGCACCACGTGTTTGCATGGACCCTCAAAGGCAAGAAGAGGGCATAGGATATCTTGTAATTGGAGTTCCATGTGGTTGTGAGCCGTGATGCAGATGCTAGGAACCAAACTCAGGTCCTCTGCAAGAGCAGCAACCACTTACCCACTGGACCATCCCTCCAATCGCTCCTCACCCAGTTTTCTTAATTGACTGTGTTTTCATACGATAGAAAGTAAATAACACAAAATGAAATAACGGAAACAATTCTATTTAGAGTAGTATAAAGAAAATTATTTCCTTCCTTTTTTTCTTTCTTCCTCCCCCCCTCTTTTGTTTTGTTTCTGTTTTTTGAAACAGGGTTTCTCTGTGTAACAGCCTTAACTGCCCTAGACCTATCTCTTATAGGCCAGGCTGGCCTTGAACTCACAGAAATCTACCTACTCTGCCTCCCAAGTGCTGGGATTAAAGGCATGCAGCACCACTACCTGGCTCCACCTCCAATGTTTTTAAACAAAGTCTCACTTTATAGCTCTGGCTGGCCTGGAACCCATTATGTAAAATAGATTAGCTTTGGGCTAACAGAGATTGGCCTGTCTCTGCTGCCCAAGTGCTGGAACTAAGGTGTGTGCCACTACACTCAATAGAAATTGCTTTGTGAAAAAAATAACCTTTTTATGGCTTCTTTGTGGATTTCAAATCGTGCATCTTGATCCCACTCTTCTCCCTGCCCCTTTGCATCTGCCCTCTTCCTTGGCAACCTCCCCCACCAAGATAAAACAAAATAAAATTTAAAAGAGTCACACAGTATACCTTTTTGTTGTAAGAAAGCTGCTCGTTCATTTCCCCACCGCCCAGACTCCCAAAATAATCACACAGAAACCATATTATTATTTAAATCACTGCTTGGCCCATTAGTTCTAGCTTCTTATTTGATAACTCTTACATCTTCGTTTGTTTGTTTGTTTGTTTGTTTTTCGAGACAGGGTTTCTCTGTAGTTTTGGGGCCTGTCCTGGAACTAGCTCTTGTAGAACAGGCTAGCCTCCAACTCACAGAGATCTGCCTGTCTCTGCCTCCCAAATCCTGGGATTAAAGTCATGTGCCACCACCACCCAGCTGCTAACTCTTACATCTTAATTTAACCCATCTCCATTAATTTGTGCATCACCACGATGCTGTGACCTACCAGCAAAGTTTCAGCATGTCTGTCTCTGGCAGCAGCTCCATGGCTTCTCTCTGACTCCACCTTCTTCCTCCCAGCATTCAGTCGAGTTTTCCTCTCCTAGATTTGTTCTACCCTATCAGGCCAAGCCAGTTTTCTTTATTCATTAATGGTATCCACAGCATACAGAGGGGAATCCCATCTTACCTCCCCTTTTCTGTTAAAATAAAAAAGGAAGGCTTTATCTTTAACATAGTAAAATTACATATAACAAAACAGGTATCAAGCAAGAATTATAGTTACAATATTTATATCTATTTTATCTTTCACCAAAACTAAGGAAAACTATATCTGTAACTATAAATTATTCAACTCCATTAAAGACTCCTAAGTAACAGGAAGTGCATTGTAAGCAACTTCCAAAATTCTAGAATTGACAGAGACATCTCGTTAGCTGGACACTCAAAGTTCTTCTGTACCATTGGGGCATCCATCTTCAGCCTACAGGTGACAAGCAGGCCACCTACCTACCTCAGTCTACCAACTCACTGTAGAAGGAGTAGCGGGCTGTGTCCCGCCACCTGGCTAGCTTTGCCCAAAGTAATTACACGGAAACTGTATTCTTTTAAAACACTGCCTGGCCCATAGTTTCAGCCTCTTATTGGCTAATTCTCACATCTTCCTTTAACCCATATTTAGTAATCTGTGTAGCACCACAAGGTGTGGCTTACCAGGAGAGATCTTAACCTGCATCCATCTCGGAGAGGAGAAGCATGGAGACTCACTATGGCGACCGCCTGAAGTGTCTCCCCCTCTTTCCCAGAATTCTGTTCTGTCTACTCCGCCTACCTAATTTTCTGTTCTCTTAAAGGGCCAAGGCAGTTTTCTTTAATAATTAACCAATGAAAGTAACATAGACAGATAACTCTCCTCCATCATTTCCTCTATTCCCGAGAGAATGTTGAGCACCAAAGACACTCCACGTGGAGCCTTTCTTCTTGGCAAAACTGGCCTTTGGGCAAAGAAATGCCCATACCTCAACCACTGACAGATACAGAGCATCCATAAATGGATAAAACAGGACTGTCATATCCTGCCAAGACAGGGTAAGATAGTTCTGAAAAGTTTCTTGCCTTTGAAAATGGTATGTCAGGCTCAGTCACCTTCCCCATCTGTCGCCAGCTGGAGGTTCCCTCACGGTCCTGACTTTCTTTCTCATGTTCTCTCTCCTTCTGCTCCTCATCAGGACCTTGGGAGCTCAGTCCGGTGCTCCAAGGTGGGGCTCTGTCATTTTCTTCATCTATCATCAGTCCCGATGAGGAGCAGAAGGAGCGAGAACATGAGGGAGAAAGTCAGGAACGAGAGGGGTGCGTTCACTCATGGAGACGGTGGGACAGAACTAATGGGAGATCACCAACTCCAGTTGGAATGGGACTGATGGATCATGCGACCAAACCCGTCTCTCTGAGTGTGGCCAACAGCGGGGGCTGACTGAGAAGCAAAGGAAAATGGCTCTGGGCTCTGATTCTTCTTCATGGACGGGCTCTGTGGGAGCCTTCTCAGCTTGGTCGATCACCTTCCTGGACCTGGGGGGAGTTGGGAGGACCTTGGTCTTAGCATAGAGTGGGGAACCCTGATGGCTCCTTGGCCTTGAGAGGGAGGGAGGGGAGGTATGGGTGGAGGGGAGGGGAGGGAAGGGGGAGAAGGAGGGGAGAGAAAGGGGAGAAGGAGGGGAGGGAGGGGGGAGGAGGAGGGAAGGAGATGGAAATTTTTAAATATAAAAAAAAAATAAACCATGAGGAAAAAAAAAAAAAAAAAAGAAAATGGTATGTCAGTTACGTTAGGCCTTAGCCAAAGTTGGTTGCTTCAACGCTGCAAACGTGACTTTGGGTGATTGTCCAGGTAGCTAGTTGTCTCTGTGATTTGTTACATGTTTTAGAAGTTGTTTGAATGCACTTCCTAATTACTCAGGTAACATTATTTTCCTTCTCAGATCTTCGATGGGGTTGAAGACTATATAAATGTAGTTACTTTCCTCTCATGACTTGGCCAAGTTATTTATTATACAAGACTTAAGCTAGTTGGAATAGGATATTTGTGCTTATTGTATATAATTTCATAGTAGGTTTAGAACTCTCTTACTTAAACAAAAGGGGGAGGTGTTGCGGGAGCTCCTTCTGCTCCTTCAGCCAATAGCCGCTGAGATACCAGCCCATTGGGGCGTGGTCTCTCTTTTTAAAAATGCGGCCACTTCCCTCCGCTCGCTCTCTGGCTTCAGGCTCCGCTTCTGACGACTAGGCTCCCTTCCTGATTGCGCAGAGGGCTGTTGTCTGGGACGGTGATCTGTAAGTTTTTTCCCCCTTAAATAAATAACCATTCTATTAATCATAATTCCAAACTGGTGTGGGATTGTTTGTGATTTACACCATCAACTCACTGCCTTCACCTCTTTAGATCTGCCTCTCTCCACAGAAGATGAACCATTCTGTCTGTCTTTCTGTCCCTCTCTTCCATGCCCCATCCTATATTTGCTCCAGGTAGGCCTGTGTTGTCTCCTCACGGCCCAGGATGGAGAGCCCAAGGCTGGCATGTGGATCTTTGTCTCCCATCCAGTCTCAATCCAGAAATGACTTTTAACAAAGAATTGTAAAAATGAGTTAGGGCCAGGAGATGACTCGTGAGCAAAGTGTCTGCTGCCAAGCTTAACAACATGAGTTCAGTCCCTGGGATTTACAGAAACAAATATTTTTTTAAGTATGCTGAAAAAAAAAGACCCAAGTATATAGGAAGATGCCTTCCTTCCATAAATTGGAAGACTTCTTTGAGGAGTTTGTTTTGTTTGTTTTTGCTGTAGTGATGATGATGGTGGTGGTGGCAACAATGGCTTTGTGGTTGCTGCTGTTTTGTTTTTGGAGCTTGGTCTTGTATGGCCCAGGAGAGCCTTGAACTCCTTATGTGGCTGAAGAGTACCTTAAACTCCTCATCCTCCTGTCTCCATCTCAAGAGCACTGGAACAACAGGAGGGTGCCGCCATGACCAGATTAATGTCAGTGTGCTGAGCAAGTACTCATGACCACCAGAGTTATACTCCGGCCCAAAGGCTTGCATTATTAAGATGCCGGCGCCACTCAAATGAATGTTGGACCTCAGTACAAGGTTCCTTAGTTTATTCTGTGTTGCTATAACAAAATTCCTGCATCTGGGTACCTGAGAAGTCAAGATGTTTATTTGTCTCTCAACTCTGGAGTTGAACGATTTAAAGAGTGTGTCCTGGCATCCTGGTAAAGTGATCTGATGGCTTCACAAGCTGGGAAGGGGGCAGAACGGAAACTGGCCATTTGAGAAGATACCAGACCTGCAGAGTGGCCTCACCTATGGCCGCCTGGGCTTGAGAGGACTGAAGCCCAGTCTGCTCCGCAAGACCAGTGCGAGTTCATCCATTAAGGTGCAGCCCCTGTGGTCTGATTACAGCCCACTGGACCATGGCACCTCTCAGAGGTCCCCACTGAACACTGCCACATTGAAGACAAGCTTCCAGCCTGTTGCAGGAGCTCCTTCCACTCCTTCAGCCAATAGCCGCTGAGATACCAGCCCATTGGGGCGTGGTCTCTCTTTTTAAAAATGAGGCCACTTCCTTCCACTTGCTCTCTGGCTTCCGGCTCTGCTTCCAGCTACTAGGCTCCCTTCCTGATTGCACAGAGGGCTGTTGGCTGGGACGGTGATCTGTAAGTTTTTTCCCTTTTAAATAAATAACCATTCTATTAATCATAACTCCAAACTGGTGTGGGATTGTTTGTGACTTACTCCTTCACCAGCCCGTGAGCCTTTGAAGAGCACAGTCAAACCTTACACCCTATCAGGGTTCCAGATGCCTGTTTTATAAAACTTGGCAAACAGACCCAAAAATTCGTGTGCCCTTGCAAATAAACTAAAATAGCTTAAATAATTTTGGAAAGGAAGAATAAAGTGGGAGGACACACATTTTCTTGTTTTTAAAATATATTACACATCTAGGGAGCTGGCCAGATAGCTCGGGAGATAGAGGCATTTGTCTCCAGATTTGATGTCTTGAGTTCCATTGGGACACATGTGGTAGGAGGAGAGAGCCAGTTCTTAGAAACCGTCTTCTGACCTCACACGTGCACGTGAAATGCATGCATCTAAGCCATGCTGTATTTCTTTTTTAAAGTGGTGCATAAAAAAAAAACTGAAAAGACAATCCACAGAAAAAGAAAAAATATTTTAACACTACATCTGAAAAGCCTAGTGCTGACTTGGGGTCAGAACACCAACTTGCTATGGCCAACATTCAACTGAAACGCGGGGGACACACCAGGCCAGACAAACCGGAAGATCAATCATGAACAACGGATGAGCCCAGCTGTACAGAGAGAGCACGAGAGAACCGCTGAAAACAGGAGGGAAATCATCAAACCACCCTTTACAAATACAGAAAGCGATTGGGAGAAAATCAAAAGAGCTACACAGGAGGCTTCAAAGGAGACGCTTGGTTATGCAGAAAGGGCAGCACCAGTAGAATAGCTTACTGCAAAGATGATCAACCTGGCAGAAGAAGGAAGCTAAAGAGCAAATGAAGAGGCAATCCACAGGCAGCAAAACACCACAGCTATCTGTGCAAGGAGGTCAAAAGAAGAGCTAAGAAGGATAGAGCGCTGTATAAGCAAGGTCTACGCAAGGAGGTTGAAGAGGCTAGTCTCCACAATAAAACACATCTTGTCTACGAAGCTATCAGACGGATAACTGCCAGATATGCTCCTCAGATTTGGGTGATTAAAGATAGGCAAGGTCATTTATTAACAGAACCAAGGGAGTAAAGCAAAGGTAAAGACAATACTTTAACACCCTACACAATGACCCTAATGCTGCCAACATAGATCACAATGAGAAAACACTTCGGCAGCCACTCGAACACCAGAGACGATGAGGAAATATTAAATATTGACAGGAGCAAGAGAGAGGGAGCTAGCAAGAGAATGAAACACAGGGAGGCCCCAGGAGTGGATGACGTCATGGTGGAGGAGCTGGAAGTGGCTATGATCAGCTCAAGAGGCGCTTCTCAGACCCTTCAGAGAGATATGGGAGCGCAAAGTGATTCCCATGGAATGGAAGCACCCCGTCATAATTCCCATACACAAGAAGAAAGACAAGCCAACTGCTCAGATTACAGGGGCATTAGTCTGTTGTGCCATAGCAGCAAGATCTCCTCCATTGTCCTGCAAAGGATCCAGGGCAGAGCAGAGGAAATCCTAGTAGAGGCCCAGTGCAGATTCAGAGCTAACAGGAGCATAATAGATCAGATCTTCACTTTGGGGCAACTGGCAGAAAAATACGAAGAATTTGGAGAAGACTTATATGTCTGTGACATCGACTTCAGGAAGGCATTCGATAGCATTTGGAGGAAAGGACTTCAGGAAACAGTGAGGTTCTACAGGTACCCAGAGAAAATCGTAAGAATACTAGAAAATGCCTCTAAAGATAGCTTTGCATCAGTCAAAGACTGTGCCGAACTAAGTGATGAGTTTAAGACAACCAGAGAATGTTGCAGGGATGTGTCCTCTCAACACTACTCTTTAATATATTCCTGAAATTTCCGGGTGGTGGCGCACGCCTTTAATCCCAGCACTTGGGAGGCAGAGGCAGGCGGATCTCTGTGAGTTCAAGACCAGCCTGGTCTACAAGAGCTAGTTCCAGGACAGGCTCTAAAGCTACAGAGAAACCCTGTCTCGAAAAACCAATATATACGTGTGTGTGTGTGTGTGTGTGTGTGTGTGTGTGTATTCCTGGAATTAATTACAGCAACAGCCCTGAAGGATGAGGAGATAGGCGCGCAGATAGACGATGTGTGAACCACTAACTGTGTTTCGCCAATGATACAACGCTATTTGCTGAAAGTCCAAATGAGCGGCAGGCCATGGTAAATAGAGTGGTGGAAGTCAGTGAAAACCTGTATGAAAGTCAACATCGAGAAGACTGAGATGCAACACTTGGGAAGGGCACACAAAGATTTTAACATTGTAATAAAGAATTAGAACCTCAAGTCAACAGTCAGCTTTGTCTATCTGGGAGGAAACCTCCGTTCAAAGGAAGGAACTATTTCAGACATCAAGAAGCGGATAGGGATAGCGAGGGCTGCATTCCAGGCACTAGGAAAGGTTTGGTCAGCTAGAGACATAACAACAACAACACAATTACAAGTACATGAGACACTTGTCTTGAGCTGCCTTCTTGACAACTCCGAAACCTGGATGATGAAACGCTCCTCAGAACAGCGGCTGCATGTGTTTGAGATGGCGCGTCTCAGGGGGGTTCTAGGTGTCACATGAAGACATAGGCTGCGCAACAATGACATTAAGAAACATCTCCATCTACAGAAGGAGGTGAACTACAGGATACGGCAACCGCGCTTGAGATACTTCGGCCATGGTTTGAGAATGAATGACGGCAGATACCCAAAGATCCTACTTGGAGGAGTGCACAGGATAAGGCGAAGAGGAAGGCCCCAAAACACTGGATAGACGACTTAAAGGAAGACTGTGGAATCTTGGATATGACAATAACACAAGCATCTAGGACTGTGCAGGACAGGAACAACTGGAGAACCGCCATAAACGGACTGCCCATGCAGGCTTAAGCACTGCTGGGGTATCAGTGATGGTGATGCTATGATGTCTGAAAAGAATCTAATATACAAATTGTATACACTCCTCATTTGCTGGGCAGGGGTGGTGCACACCTTTAATTCCAACATTTGGGTGGCAAAGACAGGCAGATCTCTGAGTTCAAGGCCAGCCTGGTCTTCAGAGCAAGTTCCAGGACGGCCAGAACTACACAGAGAAACCCTGTTACAAAACAACAAAACAAAACAAAAACAAAAACAAACAAACAAAAACAAAAAAAAAACCATACCAAAAAAACCCAAGAAACAAAAAACTCAACTCATCAACAACCATTTTAAAAAATCTCTGTGTAGAAACAGACAGAGTGGGAGTAGAAAGATGGCTCAATGGATAAGAGCACTGGCTGGTCTTGTAGAGAACGCGGGTTCTAGTCCCAGCACCTGACTGTGACTCACAGCTGTCTGCGATTCCAGTTCTAGAGGATCCAATACTTTCTTCTGGTTCCTGTGATAACCAAGTGCACATGCATAGATGCAGGCAAAACATATACACAAAATAAAGGAATGTTTTCAGTTTTAAAATAGACATTATTTTTGAAAAGGTGATTCTCGCAAATTGTTTTTTGCTTTTCAAGACAGGGTTTGTCTGTGTAGCCCTGGCCTCAAACTCAACTCACTCTGTAGATCAGACTGGCCTCAAACTTAGAGACACACCTACCTCTGCCTCTGGAGTGCTGGGATTAAAGTGTGTACCGCTACCACCTAGCCTCTCACAAAACAATATACAAACACCCAATAAACACACAAAATAAAGATGTCCCACGTCCATCATGGGACATGAAGGTCGGAAACACACCCTCTGGATGTCTCTAAGCAGAAGGACACTGTCTTATTAGGGTTCTATGGTTGTGATAAAACATCATGACCAAAAGCAACTTGGCAGGAAATGACTTATTTCAGCTTTCAGCTTTCGGTTTTACATCATAGCCCATCAATGAACAAAGTCAGGGCAGGAACCTGGAGGCAGGAGCTGATGCAGAGGCCATGGAACACTGCTTCCTGGCTTGCTCCTCATGACTTGCTCAATCTGCTTTTTTTTTTTTTTTTTTTTTTTTTTTTTTAGTTTTTACTTTTTAGTTTTTCAAGACAGAGTTTCTCTGTAGCTTTGGAGCCTGTCCTGGAACTCACTCTATAGTCCAGGCTGGCCTCCCCTGTCTCTGCTTCCCAAGTGTTGGGATTAAAGATATGCACCACTACTTCCCAGCTTCTGCCTGCTTTCTTTTAGCACAGGACCACCAGTGGAGGGATGGTACTGCTCACAGTGAGCTGGGCCCTCCTTCATCGATTATCAATCAAGTAAATGCCCCACAGCTTTGGCCACAGGCCTACCTGGTAGGACCATTTTCTAAACTGAGGGCCCTCTTTATAAACTACTCTAGCCTGTGTCAAACAGTCATAAAAACCAGTAGCACAACAGCTCCTAAGAGCCCAGTGGCAGAGTGTCTGCCTAGCACACCCAAGCCCTGGGGTCAACCTCTAGTGGCTCTGCCTTCCTCAACAAAAAATGTACTGATGCAGATATGGAGGGGGGGGGGGCGCTGTAACTCTCGTACGCTGCTGTCAGAATGTCAGACGGGACAGCTGTGTCAGAAGACACTGTGGCAGTTTCTCAAAATATGAAACATAGAATTACCACACAACCTAGCAATTTCCCTCGAGTATAATTTCACCGAGTATATTGTATATAGTTGGAATAGAGGCTGTCCCCCACAGGTTCATGTGCTGGGTCCTTGGTTCCCGGTTGGTGATAATTGTGTTGGGAGGTGGTAGAAACTTTATGACAAGGGGCATGGCTGGATGACGTAGGTCCCTGAGGGAAGGCCCTTGAAGGTCCCTTCCTGCCAATGAGAGGTGAGCCTCTTTACCCTGCCTACAACATGCTCTTGAGGTCAGGGTGTTCGGCCTCAGCATAAGCCCACAGCAATGGAGCAAGAGAACCGTGGCATAGAATCTCCGAAACCATGAACCAAATTAAACGCCCCATCACCTCGTCATTGTTCTTTCCAGTGCTTGTCACAGCCATGAGGAAGCTGACACATTCCCCAGGGAAACAAAAGCACATGTCTACGTAAGAAGTTGTGTAAATGTTACAAGACAGCCGCGAGGGGAGCGGTCAAGCTTCGGGCTGACGCAGTGACTAAGAATGTGACCTTATTCACAGGATGGGACGCCAGTCACACAAGACGGAATAGAGTACCACAGGCTATGGCGCAAAGTTCTGGAAACATGATACTAAGAGATAAAAGCCAGTCTCAAAATGTCACGTTACCAACTGATTACATGAAATGCCCAGAATAAGAAAACCAGAGAGCGACAGATTAGTCAAGGAAGGAAGGAAGGAAGGAAGGAAGGAAGGAAGGAAGGAAGAGGAGGGAGGTAGAGAGAGAGGGAGGGAGGGAGGGAGGGAGGGAGAGAAGGAAGAAGGAAGAGAGAGGGAGAGAGAGAGAAGTGTTTTTCAAGGGCTATGAGTAGAAGGGAAGAAGAAATGAGTGCCTGGGGGTGATGAAAATGGAATGGAATTGGGTAGTAATTATTGTTGCATGAATCTACACACACACACACACACACACACACATATTGAACTGCACACTTGAAAATGATTGGTTCTATGATATGTGAAAAGAAAAAGAGGAAGAAGGAAAACACGAGAAAATAAAGAATTGGCTGGATCCTTTATTTTCTCAGCAAAACAATTGTTTGCTCCCCAGATCCAGAGCCCATTACACGAGGATGGCTTCTTGACCTAGCCAAATACCAACAGCTGCTCATTTAGTAAAAGGCAAAGATTTTTTCTGATTTAGATGGAGGTAGAATTGAGGAGGAGAAAATTAAGGGCTACCGAAATGGCTCAGGGGGTAAGGGCGCTTGCCACCAAGCCCCTACCTGAGTTCAATTCCAAGGGCACGCATGTTTAAAAAAGGAAATTGACTCCTGCGGGTTATCCTCTGACCTCTACTGTGGCCTACCCCTGCCCTCCCATCCCCAATGAAGAAGAGTAACATTTTTTAAATAAATTAAAAGGAAGTTCCCATTGATTTTCTAGGTCGTGAGGATCAATAAGCCAGGAGCCCTTTGTGTGTTGCCACCCCAGGTCATAATTTGCAGACCAAAGACCTTGGGAGCGGGATCCTTTTCTTGGCTGCTCAAGTCTGTCCCCTTGTCCCCTTGCCAGCGATATGCTTCCAGTTCCCAGGTAAAACACTTCCATGGTCTTGGCAAGTCAATTTTCTCAGTAAATGATTCATTGTTCTTCCAGAATCCACTCTGTGGGCATTTCCTAGACACCCACTCACTGCAAACGCGGAGCGGGGTTGCTCTTGTCCTGCTGCGGGCGGAGCGGACAAGCTGCGGTCACAATCGACACCGACACTCATTAGATGTCAGTTCAGACAGTGGAATTCGTGGCAACAGACAGTGAAACGGTGCCTGTCAGGAGCTGGGGTGGAGAAAGATTAGGGAACTGATGGGCAAAAGCCCAAAATTTCAGTTAGGCTAATGAATCGAGAGGTCGCGCACGTGTGACACAGGATGTTACCAAGCTTAGGGGTCACAACCTGTGTGTGCCCCAACGAGACAGTTAGGCTACCGTCCTCAACAGAGCCAAATAAAGCAGCCAGATTAATAATGAAAGGCAGAAAAGAAGATTTTTTTTTTTTAATGAGGCCACCCTGGGAAGGGGAACAAAGGAATTAGCCATGTCCCCATCCCCTCAGTCCTTCTTGGGGGTCCCGAAGTGAGGTTAAAATTTAAACAGAAGGCACAGATACACACAGGTAAGCAGTCCGGGTCAAGGTGTGGTCCTGCCTCCACCGCTGATCCAGCATTCTCTGCAACTTACAAATCTATTTATGGGAGACAAGTTCCCCCTCTGGCTGCCCCTTTTCCTCCTCAGCATAAGATTCCCAGGGAAATTCCATTGCTTTGAAGCTCGTTGAGTTTGGTAGAGACTTAGTCCTGTCTCTTTGAACTATCTTTTTTTCTGCCAATCCAGGAACAAGTAGAAAGAAAATCCATTTTACACTTGAAAATTGCTGATAGATGTTCAGAGATCCCAAACAAATAAATATATATGTGAGGTAATACACTCATTAATTAATTAGCCTGATTTAGTCACTCCACTATGCATTGTACACTGATTTATTTGTGAATTTAATACAACACACACACACACACACACACACACTTTGTTTAAAGAAACAAAGAAATGGCTGCCTTTTTTTCTCCTTTTCTGTTTTCTCTTAATCCCCTCATTGCCAGGAGACCCTTCTTCAGTTCAGAAGAAAACGGATCTGTCTCAGTGGTTGGAGAACCAGCCAGGACAGCCGTCCAATTTGGAATAGTTATGAAGTTGAGTGTCCCTTGGACTGCCACAGAGGCGGAACTTCCCTGGCCTTTCCTAGAAGCGGAAGTCAGGGAAGGCCCAGAGTGCGACCCAGGATGATGCACACTGGGTCCCATTTAAACAGCGTTGGCTAATTGCCTTGGTATCTGTAAAAGGGAGGACAATGTGGGGCTCTCGCCCAAACGTGGGATTTCCTGCTCCGCGGCGCCCTCTAGTGGTCAGATGTAACCATGCTCTCTGACCTCTCATCTTCTCCCCCCCGCCCCCACCTTTAACTATGGGTACCAACCAGCCTTGGTTGGGCAGAGGAAACATTCCGCCACTGACAAACTGCTGATGCTGAGATCCACCTAAGAAGTTGATTTAATTGACCCAGACTTAATGCGGGAGTTAGGGATTCTATTATTGGGAGCTGCTGACTTTCCTTGGTGCTCTACCAAGTGCCCCACATTGGGCTGTCGTCTTTTATAGCAGACACCAGACTCCAGTCTGCTCTCTGGTATGAAGGGCCTTTGGGGAAGATATGGCACCGAGTATATCCCAACTGCACTCAGCCATCCCCTTCTCCTGATATTCCTGGTAGTAGATGTGTCTTTAATACATAAAGCTTGAGAAAATAGTTTTGAAATGTTGTATAAATAAATAAAGCATATTGTCTTTGCAGTATGCTGACAACACCCTTGGGGCACACGAGTGTGCAAATGTCTGTTTGCCTGTATGCCTGACTTCTTCATACTAACTTTAAGACCTTCCAAGGGCCTTTGGTGTGAGCTCCTCCAGCCAGCCAGGCCACCTTGGCCCTAATGTTGAACAGACGCTTCATAATGTAGGATTCCCTTCTGTATGCTGTGAATACCATTGGCTAATAAAGAAACTGCTTTGGGCCTGTGATAGGATAAAGAAGAGCTAGGCAGGGAAAACTAAAGTGAATGCTGGGAGAAAGGAGGCAGGGTCAAATAGAAGCCATGAAGCCTCCACTGGAGACAGATACACTGAAACTTTGCTGGTAGGCCACGACCTCATGATGATGCACACAAATTAATGAGATGGGTTAAATTAAGATGTAAGAATTAGCCGGGCGGTGGTGGCGCACGCCTTTAATCCCAGCACTCGGGAGGCAGAGGCAGGCGGATCTCTGAGTTCGAGGCCAGCCTGGTCTACAAGAGCTAGTTCCAGGACAGGCTCTAGAAACTACAGGGAAACCCTGTCTCGAAAAACAAAAACAAAACAAAAAAAAAAAACAAAAACAAAAAAAAAACAAGATGTAAGAATTAGCCAATAAGAAACTAGAGCTAGTGGGCCAAGCAGTGATCTGTTAATACAGTTTCTGTGTGGTTATTTTGGGAGTCTGGGCAGCTGGGGACAAACAAGAGGCCTCCTACTACATGTTTGTATCCATGCTCAGTGCCCAGTGCTCCATTCATTGGGAAAGTTCCAGATCTGCTGTTCTGTACTCTGGAACTCAACTGAAACCCCTAGGATAAGGCTCATGAGGAGCCACACCTAACTCAGCTTTCTTGATGGACATCCTCCTGATGTCAGAAGAGTCTGTCAGTCCCTAATTGGCGCCCCCATCTTCAGCATGTGTAAGAATGTCATGGTGAGCCAGTCCAGAGGCACAGGCAGGCCTGCAATCCCAGTGTTTAGGGGGCTAAGACAGGAAAATGAGGAATTGTCTGAATGTATAGCACAGTGACAGATAGATTGCCTAGCATGTGCTAGACCCTGGAGTCAATCCCCAGCATTGCAATACATATTCGTACATAAGGCTGCCGGGCTCCTCTCAAGGATACAGCCATTACTGATGCTGCAATCACCAATAGTTCTTAATTCCGTCTGTGTAGAGAGCTTTTCAGGAACCTTCGACAGTATATAACAGTGTCCACTAAGTCACACAGCATGGACATACGAACAAACATGTTTATTGCTACACCCGACATAACAGCTAGCAAATGGAACCTGCCCAGACGTCCATCAATGGGCGAACAGAATGGATAAATGAAATGCACATACACACAGTGGAATTCCATTTAGTCATAAAGAAAAATGAACTCGTGACATTGGCAGGAAAATAGATGAAACTGAAAATCATTAAGAGAAATGAAAACAGCCGGGCAGTGGTAGCACATGCCTTTAATCCCAGCACTCGGTAGGCAGAGACAGGGAGATCTCTGTGCATTCGGGGCCAGTTGGTCTACAAGAGCTAATTCCAGGACAGGCTCCAAAGCTATAGAGAAACCTTGTTAGAGAGAGAGAGAGAGAGAGAGAGAGAGAACAAACTCAGAAAAATAAATACATTTTATCTCAAAAAGTGGAACTCACATTTAAGTGTGTGAATGCATGCATGTGTATGTGCATGTGTGTATCGTGTATATGCATGTGTGTATGTGTGTATATGCATGTCTGCATGTGTATATGTGTTTATGCATGTGGTGTGTGCAGATGTGTACACAGGCGTATGTGTATGTGTGTGTTGTGTATATGCATGTGTGTATGTGTGTATATGCATGTGTTTATGCATGTGGTGTGTGTGCAGATGTGTGCACATACGGTATGTGCATGTGTGTGCACATGATAACTAGAACAGGGACCGTGACGGGGAGGAAGAGTGTGAGATAATGGAGGGCAATAGAATGCATGTGCCATGCTAGCAGAAGGAAGGACGACTGGGCAAAGCAAGCAAAGCAGGAAGAGCAGACACAGGAGCACAAGGGTCAGCAGCTAGGGAAGGGAGCAAGCTAGAACAAAATATGGTGACAGATGTATGAAGATCCCATAATGAAACTCAATGCTTTGCACGCCAACTTAAAAATATAACTTTTTTAATAAAGGGAGTTTTTATGGAAAATTCAATAGTCCCATGGGAGAGGGAATGATAACACAATTACACGCGAGAAAGCAAAATTCTTCTAATGCCATTAAATCTAATTGAGTGGGATGACTGAATTGAGGTGAATGAGACATTTTCAAGACGCCTTGGAAGATCGTCGAATCTTGTGAGGACACTAAGAAGGACACTAAGAAGGAGACTGTAGTAAACACAAAGATCCAAAGCACAGGGCTGGGAGCTGGCTCTGTGGGTAAAGTGCTCATTGTATGCTTGTCTCAGTTAGGGTTTCTCTGCAGCTTTGGAATCTGTCTTGGAGCTCACTCTGTAGACCAGACCAGGCTGGCCTCGAACTCAGAGATCCGCCTTCCTCTGCCTCTCGAGTGCTGGGATTAAAGGCGTGCACTGCCACCACCATCCTGTCAGAACAGAAATTCAAATGGCAGGAGGCAGGAGCTGATGTAGAGGCCATGGAGGGTGCTGTTTTCTGGCTTTATCTTTGTAACTTGCTCAGCCTTCCTTCTTATAGAACCCAGGACCACCAGCCCAGGGATGGCCCCAACCACCATAGGCTGGGCTCTCCCCATCAACCACCTCTTAAGAAAGTGCCCTACAGGCCTGCCTACAACCCGATATCATGGAGGCATTTTCTTAATTGAAGTTTGCTCCTCTTAGATGATTTTAGTTGGGTCAAGTTGACATAAAACCAGCCAACATGATGTTTTAGTTTCTGTTTAATTTCTGTGAAGAGACATCATGACCAAAATAACTCTTATGAAAGAAAGCATCTGATTGGAGAATTGCTCACAGTTTCAGCAGTTTAGTCCATTATCAGCATGGCTCATCTCTATGGTGGGAGCGTGACAGCTGGCAGGCATGGTGCTAAAGAAGTAGCTGAGAGCTACACCCTGATCCAAAGGCAGAGAGACCAGGCCTGGCAGGGCTTTTGAAACCTCAAAGCTCAAGTCCAGTGACACACTCCTTCCAGCAAGGCCAGACCTGCTAATTCTTTTACACCAAGGCAGGGCTACAAGTTCAAGGCAAGCCTGGGCTACACAGTGAGTTCAAAGCCAGACTGGGCAACTTAGTGAGCCCTTGTCTCAAAAGAAACAAATAAAAAGAAAGTTTGGTACACAGCTCGGTGATACAGCACTTGCCTGGTATGTCCAGAGCTCTAGAGCCACACTACCTTCCCCACATTCTTCATTAATCCAAAGGGAAGACAGATGGAAGGGACAGACTTGGCTAAACTTGAGACTGCTTCAGAGACACCCGTAACCAGCACTCGGGACCACAATGCCAGGAAGAGCTTCTCTTCCCTGAGCCTCTACCCCATCTCTGCCCTTCCTCTTCCTGTGGACTTCCTTCTCGGCTACTCGGAGAACTTTTTCTGCACGGTAGAAAACATGCCCTCAGGCAGGTCTGGGCTGCAATTTAGGACCCTCTGCCAAAGAGGAAGAGACATCTTCCCCGTTTCATTGAAAACAAAACAGAAGTGAGGTGGACTTAAAATGTTCCCAAACCCATCACTCCGCATTCCCAGACGGGTGAGTTAGGGTGCAGTTAAGAGCACTTGCTGCTTTTGCAGAGGACCCAGGTTTGTGACCCTTTATAACCATTAGTAACTCCAGTTTCAGGGGATGCAATAGATCACTCTTCTGGTCTCTGAGGGCACTTATGTTGTGCACACACATACATGTAGGCAAAAATTCATACACATAAAATAAAAAGTAATTATATATGTACATGTGTGTGTTTTCTTGTTGATTTGGTTTTGTTTTGTTTTGTTTTAAGGAGGATGATGGAAAACAAAGCCAGGTAGTCATAGAATCACAATTTTTCTAGAATCAGGGCCTACAGTTTCCAGCAATTGCCCAGGGATGGCCCCACCCACAATGGTCTGGGCCCTTCATCATCAATCAACTGATCAAGAAAATGCCCTACAGGTTTGCATACTGCGCGCTCTTCTACAGGAATTTCTCAGTTGAGGTCCCTGCTCTCAGATGACTCTAGATTGTGCCAAGTTGGCAGAACTAGCCAGCACACTGGCTATGGACTTCATCACTGATGGATGCCCACCCTACTCTGCAAACTCTGCAAAGACTGATTAATAAATACATCCATGTCCACCTGAAGCCTCTTGCCAGGTCCTACCTGTCCCATGTCTGTCGCTGATAGAGATGGAAAAACAAGTCAGAAAACAGGGAGAACACCTGGAGGATGGGACCAGGATTCCCACAGGCTAGCTAAACCACATATCAACAGCACTGGGAGAACTTGCTGGAAATGCAAATCATTAGACCCTCCACCTGGCTTACTAATTGTAGGGGTGCCCTAGAAAATCTGAGTTTCAAAAGCCCTCTATGTAGCTTTGATGCACTCTAGTTTAACAAGTAAAACAACCAGTGAGCTGATGCCACCAACACTCCCACATTGCTGTTTAAAATACCTTTTTAAAGACTGTACTATGGGACCAACGAGATATTTCAGTGGGTAAAATCACTTGCTACCAAATGCCCAGCTTGATGACCTAAATTCAATCCCAGGAATCTACATCGTGACAGTAGAGAACCAAGTTCTACATGCTGCCCTCCAAACTCTATACTCGTACACACAAAGAGTCCAAGAACAAGAAATATAGAAATGTAGATTCCAGAAATAAGAATGTAGAAATAAAGAAATACAAAATTGTAAGCCTAGGAGAATGAGAGCAGGCTGTCAGCAGCTTTCTCAGCAGCTGCTGAGATTAACTATTAACACTGGGTTACTTTGCTTTACAACCCATAGCTCTGTCTGCAAGGCAATAACGGCCCTCTGCAAACTGAGGGTCAGCTTTTAGGTAACCCCCATTCATGACCATTAATGTGAGCTGAGTTAACTTTTAAATGATGGGATGTACTGACTTTTTGATTGTGCAGTTTTTCCATACATTTCCCTGCTACATAAAACTGGCAGCATCAGGGGAGTGCAGAGCTTTGGTAAACACCATCAGAAAGTGCCAGAAGATGACAATGGGCTAAAGACAAACAGACAAACACTAGTTTAATTAAAAACCTCTGTTAATGGAAATTGTAAAAAAAAAAAAAAAAAAAAAGCAATTCATATCTGAGTTTTACCTTGAGATTATAAAAATTTTGTTCATGCCTAATGCTTCTTGCTATAAAAAGGAGAGTTCAGCCGGGAGGTGGTGGCACACGCCTTTTATCCCAGCACTCGGGAGGCAGAGGCAGGCGGATCTCTGAGTTCGAGGCCAGCCTGGTCTACAAGAGCTAGTTCCAGGACAGGATCTAGAAACTACAGGGAAACCCTGTCTCGAAAAACCAAAAAAAAAAAAAAAATAGATAAAAAGGAGAGTTCAAAAACAGCCCATCGCCACAACCTTACAAGTCCATCTCTAGCTATGGTCTCAGTTAGCTGATAAGCTTTTTGTGCCCCATGGTGATTTATTTTTTAATTTTTTTCCTTAGAATAAAGTTTGCTTTTGGTTTAATAGACTTTGGTGGTCTGTCCCCCATCTTTGCACGACCCCCGTGGACCCAATGCACATTCACGAAAAATCAGTCAATCAATCTGCTAGTCAACATCAACACAAAGGGATGCAAAGCAGTTACCACAGGAGCAGCAGTGAGACTTAAAAGTTGGTACTAGTGAGGCAGGCATCTGCATTGTTGCTGAGATGATCTCAATTCCGTGTTTGCTTGCAAGGCACTGGCAAGGATCTTGACAGCAGCAGGGCTTCTCCAGCGCTTCTGTGCACACGAGTCCTCTGGAATCTAGATAAAATGCAGTTTCTGGTTCACTGAGTCTAGCAGGGAGCTGAGATTCTGCAACCCTAATCATGTTGATGCTACTAGTCCGAGCTGGACCCTCTCTGAGGACCCAAGAATAAAGACACCCAAAGCAGGTGAAGAGACGTGAGAGGAGGAGATTCATGTCAGAGGCTAGCCAGTGTGGTACCAGACTACTGCAGAGAGGGGATAGTCCTGTAAAACAAGCTCTGTGCCAGCTGTGCACAAAGCCAAGGATGACCTTGAACTCTTTGTTCCTTCTGCTTCTGCCTCAGGGGAGTGCTAGGATTGTGGGCACTTGCCTCTACACCTTGCTCAAATAATAAAACAAAAGCACAGTGAGATAACCTTATCTTTTAGAGAGGCAGTGGAAACACAGTGAATGACCAGTGTTTTTACGTGGTGGAGGATTATCACCATGACATCACAGAACAGTTTTTCGGTAGGTTTTACAAACAGACTTCTGCAGATTCTAATGGCATAGACCTTCCATTCCAGCATTGGGCAGGCAGAAGCAGGTGAGCCTCTGTGAGTTTGAAGCTATATAGTAAGACCCTGTCTTAAAATTTAAAAAAAAAGAAAAAGTAAACTTTAATTATTTTGAGACATAGGCTGGCTTTGAACTCAAGATTCTCCTGCCTCAGCCTCCCTGCTATGATGACTGGCACACGCCAGCACACCCAACAAACCATCAGTTGTTTTCTGAAGCTGCCCTAGAGCCTCCGTGCTCTTCTTTGAACTTTAGATGGCTCTCCGGTCCAACATCACAACCCGTTCAGCTCATCAAAAGGCAGCCCTTCTTCCCCGCGATGTGCCTGGCAATCATCGCTTGCCATCTCCATTCCCGAGAGGAAAGCAGACCAGCTCTGAAGGGGTGTGGGTGGCAGGCAGGAGGAGATGTGTCATTAGGAACAAGGGCCAGAAAAGAGAGTCTGGTGTTGGTCATGGGTATCTTCCAACTCATCTAACGTTTCTCTAGGGTCTACTGCCTGCCCCTGCTGCTGGTTAAATGGGCGCAGAGACGGATGCAGCCCCACGTGTTCTGAGACACTGGGAAGCACGTTCTTTGACAGAGGACCGCGTGGCATCCGCAGAATGGGCCCAGGCTGAGGTGACCTGGCAGCTTCTGACTGACTTAAGCGCCAGGCCTCCCTCAAGTGTATTTTTAACATCTGTCTTCTGGGGCAAATTTTAAGAGTCTTTAAAAGGAAATGAGATTGTACACCAGATGGCTGCCCCCTGCTGGGTGCCCAGGGGAGCTTTTCTACATCAAAAATGGTCACAGTTGTTATTTTTCCTTTTTATATTTTATTTTCTTTCTTTCTCTGTTTGTCTGTGTTGGCTGAACCCAGGGCAGTGCATGGGCTAGACTACTGCTCCATTGTTGAACTTTACTGGTACTCCAGTCCTTTCGTTGATGTTCGAGGCTCTGAGGACAGAATTCTAGGCCTGGTTAAAGATTGTAGCTTCCAATTTTGTAGGTTTTTGTTTTGTTTTGTTTTGTTTGTTATTTTGTTTGTCCAGGGTTAGGGTTAGGATTAGGGTTTCTCTGTGTAGCAGTTCTAGCTGTCCTGGAACTCGCTTGGTAGACCAGGCTGGCCTCAAATTCACTGACATAATACTTGCCTCTGCCTCCCAAGTGCTAGGAATAAAGGCGTGTGCTGCCACTGCCCAGCTTCAATTTTGTGTTTTTATGGGATTTCTGTGTATGCAAATGTGTGTATCTCTGTGTGTATATGTGTTCCTTATGCTTTTTGGGGAGGGGGCTTTTTTTCTCTTGTTAGTTTATCCTATTCTGGTCTGTTTCTTTTTATTTGATCTTATTTTATTTCAGTATTATTTTTTGATTTATTTTTATTTAATGCTCACTGGTGCATGTATGCCTGGGTGAGGGTGTCAGAATCCCTGAAGCTAGAGTCACAGACAGGTGAGCTGCCATGTGGGTGCTGAGAATTGGACCTGGGTCCTCCGGAAGGCCGGCCAGTGCTCTTAACCACTGAGTTATCTCTCCAGTCCCTCATTATTAACTTAGATGCCCCTTTGTTTTTCTAACAAAAGAAAGAAGGAAAAGGTGTGGATTTGGGGAGGGAGGAGGTAAGATGGGTCAGGGAGGGGCTGGGGAGGGAAAACTAAAGTCAGATTATATTGTATTAAAATCTATATAATAGAATTTTTTAAAAATCTATATAAAAATTTAATTTAAAAAATAGGGAAAACCTTTCTTGTTATAAAACAAAACAAAAAACACATAGTTACATATATTGTGGATTTCTGTATTCTCTCCCAGGAGTTTACATCAAGTACTGCCAGCACATGAATAAGAGAGCAATTATTCCTTCCTAGAGATGGGAGCCTGGACAGAAGTGACAGGGTCTTGTGCGGCCCGGGCTGGTGATGAGCGTGCTATGTAACTCAAGCTGATCTTGATGTCCTGATCCTGATGCTCCTGTTTCCAACTCCCGAGAGCTGGGATGGCAGGTGAGTGCCACCACAGAGTAGGGTTCCTAAGAGATAAGGGAGGTATGCCCCCTGCGGACAGAGCTGTTACAAGTGCATGAGAAAGGGGCTAAGAATGGATAGAGAGATGGCGGGGGGGGGGGGGGGGGGGGGGGGGAGGGAGGGGGGCCGGGGGGGCAGGGGTGAGCTCAGTTGAACTTGCAGAGGGTGTGGGTGTGGGGACCGTGGGACAGGAATTATGAATTCTCAACAGTAGCCATGCGAACATGTGTGTTAAGATGAAAGAGCTTAGCACAGCCAAGATTCAAGAGCCAGTGCGCAACCATGAGGTTGGAAGCAGAGGTACACAGAACATACCTTCTAGACTAGGGTTAATATCCCCTAGTCTAGAAGACTAGCTGATTTGTAAAAACAAAGCCGGGCCCCATGACACCTGAATTTGTGGGTGGGGTCTACCAGCGGCACGTGTTCTCACATTGAGTCCTGGGGATTCAATCTGTTCCCTTTCTCGTTAGAGCAAGTGAGTCAGTAAGCACACTAGGTCCCATCTGCTGTATGGGAGACTCCGAGGAGAGAGCTGGCTTTCTCTCAGATGCCAGAAGACTGCCCTGCTAGGCTAGGAATCCTGTCACGTGCCTGGTCCCCTGATCCCTGGGGGAAGACAAAAGCAAGCAGCGGCTACAGTCTCAGGTTGAGGAACTTGGTAGAATCCATACGAGTGACCAGGGGCTGAGGGAAAGGGAACTGCATGCAGGGTGTTGCGGGGATGAGAAAATAATCAGAAAATAGCTACTGCGTGCCGGGTCCTGGGTTACGTGCTAGGGGACACATTTTTAAAAGGTGCACGCTGCTTCAGAGGCTGGCACATAGCAGGTGGATTGTAAGTGCTACATATACTTTGCATCCTTCCTGGAACGATATGGAAGGATGTGAAGACGAGGAGGAAAATGAGGTTTTGCTTGTAAGGACCTTAAGATCCTGTAAGAGGCTGAAGATGTCCTTGCACAGTTCTCTGAAACCCAGGTAAAGTAAGCCAGGCCCTGTGAGCCAGCTTCAGAGGTGCGGAGCGGGTGTGAGGGATGCTCCTGCCCAACGACAAGAATAAGGATCCCCAGGAGACAGATGTCTGGGACTGTCTGTGGGGAAGTCTGCAGGCTGGGTTAAAGTGAGATAGGAAGACCCACCTTAATGCAGAGGGCACCCACTTCCGGAGAAGGTGAGCTGAGCACCTGTCCCATCCCTCTCTGCTTGCGGACTGAGATCACAATGTGACCAGCTGCCTCAAACTCCAGCGGCCTTGCCTGCACCGCCGAGCTGACTGACTGTCCCTTCACACTGAGAGTCAAAACAAGCCCCACCTTCCTTTCCTAAATTGCTTTTTCGCAATAAGAAGTAACGGATACGGAGGACCTCCGTCCTCAGAGTGGAAGTGCCAGGTAAAGATGCGATGGAGATGCAGCAGAGGCTCTGGACATGGACCAAGGTGCTTGCAAGGACCAAGTCTCGTGGGAAACTATCTGAAGAATGAACCGGAAGAGAGCACGTTCTAGTGGCTGCTGAAGTCTGGAGGGGAAGTTTCTGTGCAAATCAGTTGCTTAGGAATCTGGAATTCCGGTTCCCATGGGAGCAAGGCCATAAAAGGAGGCTGATTTCTCAGGCCAGAGGATGGAAACAGATTTACCCAACATTCTTCAGCCAGATTACTCACGGTCACTCCCTACCTCCAGAACCAGAGGGATGAGAGGGCTGGCGTATGACTCTTTGTGGGTCTGAGACACCCCAGGCCATCTTCCCGAACAGGGTTCCAAACAAATTTGAGAAATCGTAAGGCTGGTTTTCATTGTATTTAACAATGAGGCCATCAGCTGACACACACACTCGCAACCTCACGTTCTTAGGATGTGTACACACAGGAAGAAAACCATGTAAATGAAGTAGAGGGCAGGGATAAGGGTGGTAGGTGCACATTGCCCACAAACCAGCCAAAGCGGGGGGGCGGAGGGGGGTAGAATAGCTTCTCTCTTACAGCCGTCAAAAAGATCAACGCTCTTGATAGCTTGGCCTCCCTTAGACTTCTGGCCTCCAGAATCATAAGCCCTTAGATAGCAGAGCTGTTGCTGAAGCCACCCTGTGTGCAGACCAATGAAGGCAATGGAGCAACCAGTCTCAGATAAATGGCGGGCAGCAGGGTCTCAACTGCTGTCTGCAACAGGAATCTTTTGTTTGTTTGTTTTTGTTTTTCGAGACAGGGTTTCTCTCTGTTGCCCTGGCTATCCCTGAACCCTCTTTGTAGACTAGTCTGGCCTGGAGGTCATAGAGATCCCCCCTGCCTTTTCCTCCTGAGTACTGGGATTAAAGGCATATGCCACCACCACCCAGCTCAGTCTTTCATCCTATACAGATAGTTTTATTTAAAAGGCAAAACCACTTCTGTTGTTTTAGAATAAGTTTTTTTTTTTAAGGGTTTCCAATAAACATTTTTCCAAGTTACTTTTGAACATCGCCATTATTTGTAGTGAGAGATCCCTAGTGTGGGATGTGCTCAATCGCTCTCGCCGGCAGTGTGTGCCCATGGCTGATCACACATCCTTCAGTCTACCAATCCTGCTTTTAGCCCACACAAGTGAAGCACTGGTTTCTTATAACTTATAAGAAGAAAAGTTTATTGGGATACTTTTAATAATAGCAAGAAGCTGGACACATGACTCAGCGATTAAGAGCACTGGCGAGCTCTTTCAGAGGACCCAAGCATTTCCCGGACAGCTCACAAGCCTCTGCCACTCCAGTTCCAGGGGATCTGACGCCCTCTCCTGGCCTTCTCGGGCACTAGGCCTGTACATGGTACACAGACAAACATATGAGCAAAATACACATAAAATGTAAAATCACCGCACTTGGAAGCCTGAGGCAGGAAGATTAGGAATTTGAGGCCTAGACAGTGAGATTCTCTTTTAAGAATTAACAGGAAGAGCCAGGTGGTAATGGAACACACCTTTAATCCCAGCACTGGTGGGGAGGGGGCACGGCAGTCAGAGACAGTCAGATCTTTGAGTTCTAGACCAGCCTGGTCTACAGAATGATTTTCAGGACAGCCAGGGCTACACAGAGAAACTCTGTCTCAAAAACAAACAAACAAACCCTATGTCAGGAATTTGAATGGTTAATGCCCCTAGCCCCCAAGAAGACTGAGCAGAGCTATGAAAGTAGTTGAACCCAGCAGTGTGCCTTACTACCAAGTGGTCCTGAGTAAACCATTTCCCTCCCTGGTCCTCGGTTTCCTTGTTTGTAAAATGGGCGGGAGAACAATCTTTCCATCTGTCAGAATTAAAATGTGGACAATGCCAGAAAGTAAAAAAAGTAGATATTAATTTTCTTCGACACTGTCAATTCTGTATCTAAGAGATACAATTTAAAATACTATTATATGAAAGGTAGGCTTAGTAGCATATGCCCGTGATGCCAGCACTTGGGAAGCGGAGGCAGGAGGATCAGGAATTCAAGTTCGTCCACAGCTATATAGCAAGCTTGAGGCCAACCTGAAGTACATGAGACCCCGTCTCTAATTAATTGCTCATTAATTAAGAGTAAAATGGCAATAAAGTCAGTTCTGCCCCGGAGCTGCCCCAGGTCAGCTCTCCTGGGCTGCCCAGAGCAAATTCCCATCTTTAAAATTTTAGGGATGAAGGGTGGGTTCTGAGATTGGGTCGAGTTGGATGCTAACCGGTCACGCAGGGGCTACTGGGAAGATGGGGGCTGGACTCCGAAGGGGCTCTGTCTGAAACTTGGTCTTCAGCGACTGACAGTTCCTTTGGGAGCATCTGTTACGAAAGTTTTTGGGGTTTTTTTGCATAAAGATTAAAAAATAAACCTCTAAATGAAGCCAGGGTCATGTGATCACGCAGCTGGGCTGCCTAAACATCAGGCTTCCATTCCTGCCGCCATTGCCTCCCAGGCCTCAAGGTGGCGCTGCTCCCTCTTCAACTTCCCTCTGTTCTGCTGGGAAAACAGAACTTTTTAACTAGACTATCCTAAAAGCCTCGTGATATTATAATAATAGTAACAACAAAAAAACAGCAATAATAATTAGCAGCGTATTCTGAGAGCACCGTAAATTCAAAACATTGTCTAACTAGCCTGAGTTGTTCCCAACCGCTCTCAGCCCCTCTCATATCCACCAGGAATCCCACACCATGGGTTCCCCAGTTCCTCACTTCCAAGGGTTAAGACATTTGTCAAGTCCTGAACAGAAGCACAAACAAAGGCTCAAGGATTGTGTGCCTACAGGTGTTTAAGTTATCCAATCAAGACAATCGAGGGCGAGGTGAAGAGAGCCCCATCCTTCCACTATGAAATGCCTGTCTTCATGATCAACCATGCTGAGCTCAGGGAGGTGACAAACGTCTGCTCTAATTTCTGAGATGCGGAGGCAGGAGAATCATGAGTTTCAGGTCAGTCTGGATTGTACATAGTGAGATCCTGTATGAACTGGGGATGTAGCTCTGTGGTAGAGAGCTTGCCTAGCAAACACTAAGCCCTGGATTCGATCCCTAACAGTCTTCTTGGAGATCCATATCCCTGGCCCTTCATTTCCCATCCCTGTATAACTCTGTCCCAGACTGTAAAGAGACCCAGATAACACAAGAATACTCAGACTTGTACACCCAAACTTCCTCCACCAATATCCCTTACATCCCCAAATAACCACTCATTGGATCCAGGCCACCCTAGAGAAGACAGGTCCAGGGAAGATGTCCTTGTAGGCCCAGAAAGGACTTGCTACCCCTGAGGCAGACATTCTAGAACCTGGGTTTCAAGTGAGCGCACAGACCCCTTCCTCCAGGGGCTTCTCTTACTCTAGCATGGGGAATGAGGTCAGGGAGAGGTGGCATCCACCCCTCAGAATTGCCACTAGACATCTGAACTCCTAGAATGCTGCGTTGTGGGAGACCACACCTCCTTCTCATCCCCCTTTCTTGTTTTGGAGGCCCCCTCATGTTCAGTAACTGGCACTAGGCAAGACCCCACCCATTGGTCAAGACCACAGCCACCCTGGAGGTCTTTCTCTCTCAGTCCTCAAAAACAGCAGCCTTGCATTCGCAGAGGCCCACGGTAAAATGCAAAGGGAGGAGGTGTCCTTTCAGGACACAGAGTGTCATTTCTCTCTCAGGGGACAGATAATTCTGGCCTTAATGCAACCCTTCATCTGCCTAGTCTCCAGCTGATGGGAAGGCAGGCTCCCAAAGCAGCCCCAACGAGCGGTAAGGGCTCTTTGGCTGAAATGAAAAATTCATGAAGGAAGACTGGAGCTGGGGCCTTTGGACAGCCTCCAAGCCACTGTGCTTGGGGGATATGGCAAGGAACTGGAAAAGCCAAATGGAAAATTTCTTCCCTCTCCTGTATCTGCCATCATGCTCCTGTTCATGTTACCCCTTCTCTGCTGTCCCTAGCTACACCCCTTCAGCCTCATCAATGCCCATGCTACAAAGGCATTCAGGAAATAGGGTGAGATGCCCACCGAGACAAAACACATGGCACCCACCCAGCATCCCCAACAAAATAATCCTTGTACCTAGACAAGCTGGCACAGTCCTGGCCACCTGTCTCCCCAGACCTGGAAGGAAACCAAACTGGTTATTGTCTGTCCCCCCCAGAAGACACCTACAGAATACTGCCTGTTCCAATTTCCTAACCAAAAAATCTGATCAAAACTCACGGGATTGGTCAAAGCTCACAAGTTAGGAAAGAGACGGACTTTAGTGTTATGTTGGGGAGATGGGTTTGGATGAAGTCACAGGAACATGTAAGATTGGAGGGTTGAACTCTCACATAAAATGGGCTTGAGAAGCCGGCTAGCTCATGACACAGAATGGTACCACAGTGGCGGGAGCCATTCAGAGACAGTCAGTGCTGGGTCAGGGATTAGGCCTGCCAGGAGGGACAGGCTTCACTGACGGATGAGGAAGTCAAAGGCTCCCATTTTCCGCCTTGTGACCCCAGTCAGGGGCAAACCTCTCTCGGAGCCAGGTGTGATAGTTCACCTCTAAAATCCCAGTACTTGGGATGTGGAAGCCGGAGGATCAAGAGTTCAACTATGTAGTGAGTTAAAGGTTAGCCTGGATTACAAAAAGACCGGCATAGCAAGCAAACAGACTCCCTTCACTGTGCCCCTCCCAGGCCAGCTGGGGCGTTCAAAGAAAAAGCATCCTCCAGTAGCTTGGCATCTGCCATTGCCTGGGCAATTAGCTCTCAATTCTCATATGCATTTGTAGTCTCCCATACAGTGCAGCACCTGGGCTCAGATAACAGCTTCTTATTGATGAGCTTCTCGACAGGCTCAGATAACAGCTTCTTATTGATGAGCTTCTCGTGACAGGCGCGGTGGTGTGTGCCTTTAACCCCAGCAGTGGAGAGACCAAAGCAGGCAGATCTCTGTGAGTTCAAGATCAACCTGTTCTCACAGTGAGCTCTAGGCCCTCGGGGCTACATAGTGAGACTCTGTCTCAAGAGCAAAGGAAGAAAGGCTGGGTTTCTCATCATGCCCAGCTTTATGCATTGAACTCAGGGCATTGTGTAATAGACAAACACTTGGTTGGTTGATCGCCACATCTTTAACCCCTGCCCCTGGGGACATTCCTAAAGCATAAGTTCCAGAGGACCATTACAAATGGGAAGAAGGACAGGAGGTGATATGGCTGGGCCGGGAGAGGAGGTGCTAAGGCCGGAGGAGACAGGAGCTTAGTCTCTTTTCAGCTGGGAAGTTGAATAGGTAAGGTGGCCGTGGTTTGCTCCTTCGTCTCTCTGATCTCTCAGCATTTTCCCCTATATCTGACTCCAGACTTTTATTGTTAAGAACTATCAGAACTCATGCTACAGAAGAGGTTTCTGAGAGCCAAAGTGCAAGGGACAGCCCCGATCCCATTATTAAGAGTCAACTTAGACATACTTTTAATGAATAGCTACTAAAGTTGGCCTATCATTAACTCTGCTACTTACTGACGCCTCTGCTTTTAATGGGGACTAATTTCTTTTTAATATTTTTTTTTTTGCCTGGATCATTTGACAATGCCAAGGTCGTTCATCATTCCCCATTGCTGTTCCTAATAGAATCTGGTTTCCTCTGGGCAGTGGTGGTGCACACCTTTAATCCCAGCACTCGGGAGGCAGAGGCAGGCAGATCTCTGTGAGTTCGAGGCCAGCCTGGTCTGCATAGTGAGTTCCAAGACAGCCAGAGCTACACAGAGAAACCCTGTCTCAAAAAAAAAAAAAAAAAAAAAAAAGAAAAAGAAAAAGAAAAAAAGGGGAAAAAAAAGGAAACTGGTTTCCTTTTGGTTATATTGGACTTTACACACCCAGAATCCTTATTCTCAGGAGACTGAATTAGGAGGACAGGGGTTTCAAGGACAGCCTGGGAAGGAGGGATGAATGAGAATACTCGATAGGTTGTAAACACCACTGTTCACTAACTGACATAAACCCTGCCAGGCTTTCGTTTGGGTGGTGGTATTGTTTTTGAGACAATGTCTTGCTACATAGCCCAGGCTGGCTTCACACTTGTGGCCATTCCCCTGTCTCAGTCTCACTTCCATGCCTTGCTTAGGCTTTCCTCATACGTAATCCCTGCAGCTCTCTCCGCATCCTCCCACCTGCACAGGCCTGCATGCCACAGAAAACACATAGATTCCTGTGGCCATCTTCGAATGGTGGTAAGCTCCCAAGTTCCTGTGCAGCATCCGTCCCCACAGCCGTCTCCTGCTGACTCCACATCCATCAAACACTGGCTCCCTAGTCGCTCCCAGTCCCCACGGCCACGGCTCTACTTTGGGTCTTCATGAGTCAGACGGCTCTAAGCGCCTCACGTAAATGGATTCATACAGTGTGTGCCCCCTTGCAATTGGCCTAGTTCACTTGGCAGAAGGAGAATTCACTTAGCAGAGTCAAAATGTCCTTCCTTTTAAGTGCTCAATAATGCTCCATCATAGGCATATACTGCATTTTATTTATCCACTCATCCATTTATGGGCACTTAGTGAAAACAGGCTTCTTTTTAAGTTGCTTTCCTTTTCTATCTTGCAGGCATCACTTCATATTAAAGTAAAAGTACATTTTTAAAATTTTTATTAGCATATGTTAATTATATATAATGGGCTCTATTATGACATTTTTGGACATTTGTAGAATAGAATTTGGCTAGTGTTCATGCCCATCACTCTTCCCTTTTCCCTTCCCACTGATTGTTTCTTTCCACAGCTATTTCCTCTTCTGCTTTCATGGGTCTTTTCTTTCTTTCCTTCCTTCCTTCCTTCCTTCCTTCCTTCCTTCCTTCCTTCCACCAATGAGTTTCATTAGGATTGTCTTCAAGAGCACGGGTTGAAGGTTATTTATAAAAGCATGGGGACCTTACCGTGGTAGCACCTCCAAATAAAATGGAGACATTATTATTTAGGTTTTTTTTTTTTAATTGATGCTGTCTGAAACCAAGTCTCACTACGTAGCCAACCTGGCTTGGGACTCACAATCCTCCTGCAGAGATCTCAGGCCTGTACCACCATGCCCACCAGAGGCTCTTAGAGCTCTGTGAAATACATGATCTAAGCCGGACGGTGGTGGCTCACGCCTTTCATCCCAGCACTCGGGAGGCAGAGACAGGCGGGTATCTGTGAGTCTGAGGCCAGCCTGGTCTACAAGACAAGTTCCAGGCTCCAAAGCTACAGCGAAACTCTACCTCAAGAAACCAGAAAGAAAAAAAATAGGAAATGTATGGTCTATGCTAATTAACTAGATCACCCATAATGAACACGATTGTTTACCCATTATTATTTAATAAACTTTTCACTAATGCACTTTTCACAGATTTATGCCGAGGAGTGAACCGCACATGAGAAGGAGCCATGTCTGTGTGAGGGTCGAGGGCTAATAATAGAAAAGCCACGTTTGTGCATTTTCAGGCCATGGAGGCCTCTGCTGGTCCTATCTTCTCCCATGAGGACCACTGTCCTAAACTTGTATTAGCAGACTTTTCTCTATCATCTTTTCATATGAGAATATGCCCTGCTCCCTCTCAAATTCCATCCCTAAAGGAATCTGCAGGAGAGACCAAGGACACTGCAGGACCCCAGTCTGCCTTGTCCCAGTCCGATCCCTATTCTCCGACCATGATTCCCTGTCTCAACACATAGGCCCATGGTTCATAGGCTGGAGTCTTCAAACTCGTGACCCAAAATAAACCTGTTTATAAGTTTATTGCTTCAGGTATCTCAATACGGTGTAAGGAGACATACCTCTCTCTTCCCTTCTGGTTGTCGGCAAGCCTTGGCATTGTGTGATCTGTAGAAGCCTCACCTCGTTCTCTGAGTTCATATGGCTTTTCCCTGTGTCTCGGTCTCCACATTCAAATCTCATTTTCTTCCTTCCAAGACACCAGTCTCTGGGCCAAAGGCCTTTGATCTCAGACAACATCTCAATTTGATTGCGATTGCAATGACCCTGTCCCCAAAATGATCAAGATATGAACATAAGTTTTTAGGGGACACAATTTAACCCACTACGATGAGCATCCTTATCCCCAAGTCATCCTCCTGCCCTATCTCCTTTGGGAGGCAGGTAGGAGGATTGCTCCCTGCTCACAAGCAAACGGAGGGTACCGGAACTTTTCCCTAGCTGAAGAGAGAACAAGGGCACATTGCTCAGCACAGGGACGTTTGCAGGAAAAGGAGCTATGTGGTGATGGGGCTGAGAGAGCCCCGGGCCAGCAGAGTGGCTGAGCCAGCCTGTGCGGAGACAGTTTTGCTCTGGTGTCCTCAGTGGAACCCTGAGCACGGTGACATAATGACCCAACTCTATTAGTCATTGCTCCTCCAGATGCCCATACCATTCGGGAAACATGGCTGCATTCTGTGAAGTCACCACGTTTACAGCATTTAGGCTCAGAATAAACAAAGCAGCAAAGAGTTTGGGGACTCATGACTTTCTACTCCAGACTCCAGAGGGTGCAGAATGAAGGATGGTATCTTCGCTGGGGCTAATGCTCCCCCTAAAAGCCCCTTTGCTTATTGTCCATTCTTTTCTCTCTGGCCTCTGGGAGGTGGAGCATCAGGGTACAGACCACAGTATAGGGGGATCTCGCAGGCCGGCTCTTCATAGGTCGTCAGCAATTGTGAGATGAGTGAAGGCACTCTTCAACAAACGGAGAAGCGAATGAAACAGTCCCATGGAATTTTTTACTCCCAAACGAGTGTGCGAGTGTGTGCATGTGTGTGTGTGTGTGTATATGCTCGTGTGTGTATGCTTGTGTGTACACAAGCTGTCCTTGACTTAAGATGGTCGTGTGTGTGTGTGTGTGTATGCTTGTGTATACACAAGCAGTCCTTGACTTAAGATGGTCGAGTGTGTGTGTGTGTGTGTGTGTAGCGCCTGCACTACAGGACGATACATGAGCTGGGAACTAGGCTAGAGACTTAAAAACACACGCACAGAGACAGCCAGGGACACGGGTCATCCTTGATACAAGAATGCCAACTTTATTGTGCTCCAGGAAAGCCTATATAGGGATCCTTAACTGATAGCCACGCCCCAGCTCTCGGGATCTTTCAGCTGCAGAACCCACCAGAATTCACTCTCCTGCCATCAAGATCTCTTGCTCAGAGCAGCTGCAGGCAAAGGTAAACAAGTTGTTTTGCTCAGTTCACTCCAGCAGGCAAAGGGTCTGAGGCAGGCAAAGAAAGTCAAGGGGCCAGGGGTCTTCAGCCCCAATATTGTGTGCATGCACATGTGGTGTGGGAGAATTGTCTGTATTTTGTCAATCATGTTTTAAATAAACGCTGATTGGCCAGGCAGGGAGTATAGGCGGGCAACCAGATGGGAAGTAGAGGCGGGGCGATAAGAACAGGAGAATTCTGGGAAGGAGGAAGCCCATTCCTCCCAGTCCTGCCCAGATCACAGAAGAAGTGGGATGTGACCTGCCGCATTAAAAGGGTACTGAACCATGTGGCTGACATAGATAAAATAATGGGTTAATTTAACTTATAAGAGTTAGCAAGAAGCCTGAGCTAATGGGCCAATCAGTTTATAATCTTATGGCGAGCTCTGTGTGATTTTCTTAGGGGCTTACCAGCTGCCGGAACTGGGCAGGACAGAAACCCCAACAAGTAGGCCCTCATGTTACACACATGTGTGTGTTTGTGTGTACACAAGTAGTTCTTAAGATGGTCACTGTTTTCTTTCTTAGAGAGAATCTCATCAAATATCCCAGGCTGTCCTGGAGTTTATGGCCCTCTGGCCTCCACCTCCCAAAAGCCCGGGATCACATACCAGGACACGGCGGGAGAGTCAAACCTGGTAGTTCAGCTTCATGCGGGGCTTCCCGGGCTTTTACTACATGCACTTTTGATTTACTGTGTTCTACACTGACTGTGGTTTACTGGAACACAGACTCATCTGTGCATGTCTCCATATGTGTGCAGCTTAAACTGTCTTGATAACAGACTGCCTCCAACTTCAAGCCCACGAGAACCGTTTGATGAGCAGAAGGGCTCAGGTCAGGAAGTCAGATAGGAACTAGAAGGGGTGGCTGCTTTCTGCCCCAAGCCAAGGCTGACTCAGCAGCAGAGGCTACAGCCATCTATCTGCAGGCATCTTCACCTACGTGTCTGGTGGTTTCGCTGAAGCCTCAGCTGGGCTGCCAGCCCAAACGCCTACCCGTGGCTTCTGCATATGGCCCCTCCATGTTGGCGGGTTTGGGTTTCTTCAAGCCAGCTGGTTGCTAGGACCCAAGGAAAAGTTTCCCATAAACCTAAGTGTAAGCACACAGAATTGTTATGACTGTGCCCCAGAGATCCCAGGGCAGCACACGGTGTGCCTCAAGGAGGTCATGCAGGACGCCAGGTTCAGGGCCTGGGGCGAGAGTCTAGGACATGTGGACAGACTTGTGTTCACACCTCCCCTGGGGAGGATAGCCCAGTGGTTTAAGAGCACTTGCTGCTCTTGTAGAGGACCCCGGTTTGGTTTCCAACATCCACATCAAGGATCTCACAGCTGCCAGTAACTCCAGTTCCAGGGGATCCAGTGTCCCCTGGATTCATGTGATGCACACACACAGGAGATTAAGATAAAGAGTGTTTATATCATTCATATCATAAGAAGATATATAACATTAGAAGAGTTAAAACTCTCCAGGTGTGCCTCCCTGATGCTCAGTCAAAGGCAGCCACTTTTCCCTGTTATTTATGTGCTTGCTTTATTTCTAATTGTGCCACCCACGTTTGTTCCCAAATAATATAGACTGTTTATAATCTCATAAAGATGGCATCAAAAAAAGCTAGCCATGATGACTTAGATATGTAATGCCAGTCCTTGAAAGTTTGAAGCAGGAAGCTAGTGAGTTTGAGCCTAACCTGGGATACACAGCAAGACCCTGTCTCAAAAAAAAAAAAAAAAAAAAAAAGCCGGGCGGTGGTGGCGCACGCCTTTAATCCCAGCACTCGGGAGACAGAGGCAGGTGGATCTCTGTGAGTTTGAGACCAGCCTGGTCTACAAGAGCTAGTTCCAGGACAGGCTCCAAAGCCACAGAGAAACCCTGTCTCGAAAAACCAAAAAAAAAAAAAAAAAAAAAAAAAGGAAGCCATATAGAATATTCCTTTGTGACCTCATTCATTTACTCTTATATCAGGGCAGGGTAGGCTTGGTTATGCTGGGGTAACAAACATCCCTGAAATCTCATCGGCTGGCAACCACAGTTATCTGCCACTCACAGAGTGTCCCTGCTGTGAGTCAGCTGCTCTGGAATCCAGGCTCGGGCACAGCCCTGACTGGGAACATGGCTAGTCTCCAGACAGAAGGGAAAGGTGGTGCGTTACAGGTTGGCACTTCAAACTCCTGGTCAGAAGTGACAGGTATGGGCTCCATTCCTTGTGCCAAGTAAGTCACGTGACCAAGTCTAAGGTCCAGTAGAGGGCAAGTGTAATCCTCAGGTAGAGGCATACCCCAAAGAGGGTGGCCGTGGAGCAGTAAGGAGTGTTTGAGGCAATAATTCAAGCTACCAGGATGCTTCCCTCAGTCACAATCATTTGCTTCCTTTGTTTGTTTTGTTTTTGTTTTTTGAGACAGGGTTTCTCTGTGTAGCCCTGGCTGTCCTAGAACTCACTCTGTAGACCAGGCTGGCCTCAAACTCAGAGAGAGGCCTGCCTCTGCCTCCCGAGTGTTGGGATTAAAGGCGTGCACCACCAGTGACCAACAATTATTTGCTTCCTTAATTCAAATTACCTCAACATTCCTCCTTGGTCACACATGTTTTCTTCTCTCTTGCCAAACAGCTCACTTTTCTCATAGGAGAGATCTGACATTCCAACCCAGTCAGGGAAACGGACTCCAAATCCAGAGTCTCGCGACAGGTACAAAGGATGGAGGCGCGGTTTCCTCTGATTGGAGAGCTGAAACAGAGAGGACAAGTTATCCATCAGGAACAGGATGAGAAACGACAAGGAATACCTCATTTAGAAAGGATTGGGGGAGGGGGGCTGGAGAGATGGCTCAGCGGTTAAGAGCACTGCCTGCTCTTCCAAAGATCCTGAGTTCAATTCCCGACAATCACATGGTGGCTCACAACCATCTGTAATGAGGTCTGGTGCCCTCTTCTGGCCTGCAGGCACATACGCAGACAGAATATTGTATACATAATAAATAAATATTTTTTAAAAAATAGAAAGGATGGGGGACAGGGCACTGGCCGCTGAAATCCTGAAATGTTATAGGACTGGCATAGCGCCTCTTTTTTTAAAAAATGTATTACCTTTGTGTGTGTGTGTGTGTGTGTGTGTGTGTGTGTGTGGCATGCGCATCTGAGATTAAAGGCTAACTTGAGTCTCTCCTCCCAGCATGTGGGTCCTAGGGATCCAACTCAGGTCATTTGACTCGGCCACAAGTGCCTTTATCCATGGGGCCCTCTTGCTGGCACACATGGAGCCTCTTGTCCTGGTGGTGGGGATGTCTCTTGATCAGTTCTTAGTTTTGCTCCTGGTGGAAAGGGAGTCCCTCAACCTTTGACTAAAAGGACTTAAATGCTATGTCCTCTTGGTTCTGCCATTCAGAAGGTCCATATATAATCTTCCTTAGAAAGAAAGAAAGAAAGAAAGAAAGAAAGAAAGAAAGAAAGAAAGAAAGAAAGAGCAGATGAATTTGAGATTGTAAAGTTTTCCTATTTGCTTTCTATAATAGATTATTATTATTATTCAAAATATATTGTCCCTCTCCATGGGCATTTTGCTACCACAGGACTGGTTGTAAGTGCTTGCTCCATTCACTGGCGTGTGATGTATGTATGTATGTATGTATGTATGTATGTATTTGTGGTCAGTGAAATGTGAGCACAGGTATGATGCCACTGGTCCAAGCCAGGGTGTCTCACCTTTTAAGGCATGTATGAAACACCACAGGATCTTGCCAAACATCCTTTCTGATTCAGCAGTTCTGGGGTGGGGCCGCAGGAGCTACATTAGCTAGCATGCTGAAGTAAATGGCAAAGATATGTGGACCACCCTGGGTAGTAAGACTGGGCAGTGGTCCTCTAACCTGGCCCATCTGGAAGGATTGTTAACCGAGATTTATAGGTGGACCTCAGGTTTTATGATTTAGTAGACCCCTAAAAGAATTAGGTGTTTTTGATGATGCTGTTCTGGGGAACCAGCTTTGAGAAACACGGTGGGAATGAGCTTGTGTCTGTTTAACTCCATCCCAGCACAGCGCTGAGTCTGACAAATTCCTTATTCCACGTGTTAGACTCGGGGAACTTAGGCCACTAAGATGCCTGTGTTCTGACCCAGTCCCAGTTAAATCAGAAAAGCCGGGAGGGGGCCCCAGACCTGTTGTTTCCATAATGTTAGCTATAATGTTGTGGCCAAGGCAGGAACCACAGAACCACTCTCCTCTGCACATGACCGGTGGATTTCAAGTAGAAATACTAAGATCAGCATGAGGCAAGCCATCAGACCTGCAGGCTAATCTCCACACCTCCATGTCAGCAACTGTTTTTTTTTTTTTTTTTCATTTGCTTTGATTTTTTTTCCCACAAATAAGCGAGGACATTAAAAACCAAATTATAATCAACAGCAGCAAATAGCCATTTTAACAGGGTAAATACTATTCCAGGGTTGTCCGTGGGCCTATACAAGAGTCACCTACAGCCACCATCCAAAGAGCTCCATTGTCTGCCATTTTGCTCCTGGGTCACTGTGTACTCCCACCGGAATCTTCTGTACACTTACTTCCCGTTGGCACCCCTCTGCAATTGGAAATGCTTGGGTGTAGCTCGATGGCAGAACACCTGCCTGGCATGCATGAGGCCCTGGCAGGATAGAACACAGACTAAATGAGAAGGAACAAACAAAACAAGTGTTGCTGGTCTCGCATCACTCAGTCTCGCTGCCCCCTGGATCCTGCCTCTGCTCACTGAAGTATTTCCAAATAGGTGACCGAAAACTGCGCCAATTTCCAAGCTTTCCTAAACAGGAAGGCCTTGTACCTCCCATCCCTTACCCTAAACTACTACAGAGTAGTAAAATGTCCTAAAAAAAAATGATGAAGGGTGTTGGCTGAAGTCATTTTTCTCAGCAATTACTCTCTTCCAATTCAATTAAATAAACATGGTTTATTGCCTCCCATCAATGAGGTACAAGGATGACTAATTTAACATCCCTGACCCCAAAGGGTAGTGCCTGGGAGCAGGTGTTACATAAATGAGTCAATATTACCGGCGAGATAGGAGCTATGATGTAAGGTCTGGATTATGTAGGTGGCTTGCCCTTGACGCTCTGTCTCAGCATAGAGCCTCGCAAATAAATGGCTTTAGCCAAACAAATGAGTAGAAAGTGGAATATTGAGGGAGCGCACTCCACAGGACAGGGAGGGTGTCATATGAATGGAGGGGTTCTGTAGCAGCGTATGGAAGGCTGAGAGGTCTTCCAGATGGAGAAGTGTAGCTAGCGGGCTTGCTCCAGGGAGCCTGGCTTTGCTTCCCCGATGCTAGGTTTCCAGGCTGGCCACCGCACCCAGCTGGGGATCCAATCTCAAGTCCTCACTCTTGGGTAGCAAAGCCTTTTACCCCCCGAGTCACCTCATCAGCCCCCTGAATTCATTTAAGAACCTTAGTCCCAGCAGCAAAGCAGAGCACTAGAAAATGACAAACCCTGTGGGGAAGGGGACGGAAAGGAGAGCAGAAGGCTAAAGACAGAACCCAGGGCAGGAGGAGGAGGTCCTCACAGTAGACACAAAGAGGGGGCATGAAAAATCAGGGGTGATTCCCAAGCAGGAGGGCCCAGGAGCCAGAAGCCAGATAAAGGGGGGTAGCAATCCAATTTGTGGCAGAAGCTGGGGTCAGGGTGGCTTCTGCCAGACCAGTGGAGACAGAGATCAAACTACAGCCATTGGTACCCAAAGGCCCTGTCTTCCTTTACCTCCCTCCTTAGTCTGGGTGTGTTTAAGTCTTTACTGCCTTCTGTCTCTCTCAGAGAAAATGCAAATTAAAAGACTTGAAGCCAGGCCAAATGTGGAGGTGATTTTTAGCACTTAGGAGGCAAAGATAGGCTCAACTCTGTGATTTCAAGGTCACCCTGGGCTATATAGTGAGGCCTTTTCTCGAAAACAAAAACAAACAAAAACAAAACAAAAGTCACAGGAATCTGTTCCTTTGTTGGCACTCAGGGTGTTAGTTTTTTCTTCCTTCTTCTTCCTCCACAAAATCTTATTCAAAAAAACATACAATGTACATGTATGTAAGCACGATTCCACCAAACCCCAGGTAACCATCAGGCACCGTCAACAATGTCCAACCCATGGCCAATCCCGTTTTCGTCTCTATATGTATGTCTTCATAGCTTTGAAGCAAATACTAAACTTGGATCCATCCATAATTATGTTAGTGTGTGCCTCTAAAAAAAACATAAGGACTTTTTAAAAAAAAGTTACAATTAATATAACCTAAAATCAGAATGCCTCTGTGTCAACCAAAATGCAGTGTTCAGATTTCCCAATAGTTTAGATACTTCACTAGCAAAAAGTTTGTTTTTGTACAATGTTGAGGATCAAATCCAGGCCGCCTGCACCTTGTCAATAACATTGAGCAGCAAGCTCTGATTTGTATTGTTTGTAGTAACAAAAATGCTTTCAAAATTGTGATGTCACAGGTTCCCCTTCCACAGGTTCCTTGGCTGAAGAAGAGGCCTGTGCTGTCTTGATAGTCTGGGGTTAAGAGGATTTTTGCGCAGTCCAGCTTCTCAGTGGGGTGCTGCCTATACAGCCAGTGAACCCGAACTGACAGTAGGCGTAGGCTTGGAGCCCGATGAAGTTCCCAAATCAACACGAGCTCACAGGTCAGCTCAGGAACAAGACAGTACCTGTCTCAGCAAACCTCTCTCTGTTTCTCCCACCCTACAGAGGTCACCAGACCTTCTCACAGCAGAGGTTCCAAATGTTGCCTCTTTTGAACCTTCTGGAGAACAAACCAAACGGTTCTTCGCGGCAAGTTCTTTGGCTCGGCATTTTATCCACGTTGGGCTTAGAGCAACGATCTGTTCTCTTTTTCCAGTGCTCTACAGTAATCCACTGGATGTGGCTATAACACGATTTGCTTATCCATTGTCGTGCTGATGAGCCTTTGGGCTGTTGATAGTCACAGGTTGTTATTATAAGGCGGGGCTACCATGACTACGGTCCTGTATGTGTTTCTTTGGGTTATACTTAATTGCTAAATTTTAACCTGCTTTTTAGAATCTTGGTCTCTGCACACCACGTGTGCACCTTAAGCACCAAGCACCTCAACCATCTGGAGTTTATCTGTGAGGATGATCACACTGGCCCCATGGAGCAATGAGGGCTGTGTAAAGCTCTTAGAGCCACGCCAGCTTTTAGGAAGTGTATTGTGCGCATCGTCTGTTCCACTTTTCTTGTGGTGCCTTCCTGATCTTCGTCACTCTCCATCCTTCCAGGTTCAGGGTAAGCCGATGGTGTTTCTCTCTAAAACCGGTCTAGTCCCTTGACTTCTGCTTTCTTGTATATGGACAAATCTGCAAACTATATTAAAAAGATAACTGTTAATCTCTTTATTTACAAAACTTGGTCTCACTTCTACTGGCCAAACCTGCCTTTCTAGTCACCACCATCCCCCTTTTTGGGTCCTGAAACTTACAATGTAGATCAGGCTGGCCTTGAACTTGCCCAGATCTTTCTACATCCTGCAAAGTTACAGGTGTGTAACTACAAATAACCTTTCTCTCCTTTGAATATGCATGTTAAGCCGGGCGATGGTGACACACGCCTTTAATCCCAGCACTCGGGAGGCAGAGGCAGATGGATCTCTGTGAGTTCAAGGACAGCCTGGTCTATAGAGCTAGAGCTCCAAGACAGCCAGGCCTACACTAAGGAACCCTGTTCAAACCGGATTAAACTGGTTCAGACCGGATTAAACTGGCTCAAACTGGTTGTGACCGGTTCAGACTTGCTCAAACCGGCTCAGACTGGTTCAAACCAGTTCAAACTGGCTCAAACCTATTCGAACCGGTCCTAACCTGTTCTGACCGGATCAAACAGGCTCAAACCAGTTAGAACAAGATCAAACCGGTTTTGACTGGTTCAGAGCGGACCAAGCCGGTTCTAACCGGATCAAACCGGTTCAGACGGGTTCAAACCGGATCAGTCCGGTTCAGACCGGATCAAACCGGTTCAGACCAGTTCAAACCGGTTCAGACCGGTTCAAACCGGATTAAACAGGTTCAGACTAGATCAAACTGGTTCTGACCGGCTCAAACCAGGTCAAACCGGTTCAAATTGGGTTAAACTGGTTCAGACCGGATCAAACCGGTTTTAACCAGTTCAGACCGAATCAAAAACGGTTCTGACCAGTTCAAACCAGATTGAACCGGTTCAGACTGGATTAAACCGGTTAAGACCAGTTCAAACCAGTTCAAACCAGTTCAAACCAGATCAAACCAGATTAAATCGGCTTAGACCGGATCGAACCAGTTCTGGCTGGCTCAAACTGGATTAAACCGGTTCAGACCGGATTAAGCCAGTTCTGACCGGTTCAAATCGGTTCTGACTGGCTCGAACCGGTTCTGACCGGTTAGAGCCAGATCAAACCATTTTTGACCGGTTCAGACCGGATCGAACCGGTTCTAACCAGATTAAACTGGTTAAGGCTGCTCAGACCGGTTCAAACCAGTTCAGACGTGCTCAAACCGGTTCAGACCGGCTCAAACTGATTCAGACTGGTTCAAACCTGTTCTGACCAGATCAAACCGGTTCTGACCAGTTAGAACTGGATCATACTGGTTTAAACCAGTTCTGACTAATCAAGCGTTCTGCTACTTCAATTCACACTGCCAGCCTACCACATCACTTTTTTCTTTTTAATTCCCTGTCCCTTTTGACTCCTATTGTCTTACTCAATCCCTCGTCACCTCACACCTAAACTAATGTCATAGCCCACAATTTCTTCTGCCTGGCTTCAGGCTGTGCATTCACCCAAGGAAGGGTACTTACTGCCTCCCGGGTGCCCTGGCTAAAACATAGGCAGTGCTTTCAGGCTGGGCACCTGGGTGTGTGGCTTCCGGAATGGCAACTCTTAAACACTCCACGAACCCCAGTGAAACACCCACAGCAGGTGGGGACTGTGTAAAACTCAAAACTGCAACCACCTAAAGCCCATGCAAATTGTCCTAAGAACACTCAAAAAAATATATAAACTCGCATGCCAGAAAATCTGCCAAGTCCCGGGAAGAACAGTGCAAGTCAGTGCCCCTGAGCCACAAACCACTTCCTCCTTCCTACTCCAATTCTGGGAGGGGGGCGGCAAGAACAAGAACACAAGTGACATTTTTCTCCAGCTCACTGCCAGCAGTGGCACCTGTATGACCCAGCAGAAGCGGGCTGCCTTCCAGCTCCACGTCTCAAAGGCTCCGATGCAGACAACGTGGGCTGAGTGGGCTGAGGTTCATGCACAGGGAAGTTCTAGTTCAGCTGCGGACAGCTAAAGATGAGCTGCTTTAACCACCCAGGCCCCAGTTTGCTCACTGGGCAGAGACTCTGTTTTGAAAGGGGCCAAAGGCTACTTACCCTGTCCAATGCCCTGTCCACTAAGCAGGACTGTCGCTGAGACAGGGGGAGTGTGCCACTGTCCCTGCCCAAGTTCCCCCAGCTCTAGGGCAGCCTATAGGTCTTGCTGAGGAGGAGTAAGCCATAAAACAGCCTGGAGCTTTCACCAAGACAGACACTGTGGGGACATTATTTGGGGATGCTCCCAGAAATGATATTGTTCTAGGAAGCAATTAAGAGTAGCTAAGCACTCCTCCATTAGAACAATCTAGAGTAGGGGGTGGGAATAGAGCTTAAAGGTATAGCACTTGCCTAGTGTGTGTGAGACCCTGGGTTTGGTCCCTAGTACCACATACACAGACTCCAATTGCAGACCAGCTAATAAGTGCATCAGAGGATCATGGAATACATTGGTCATCTTCCCCCCCCCCCCCCCCGCTTCTGGAGTTGGGCTAAGCCTCAAAATTAACCTGACTGTTTCTGCAAAAGGGACCAAAGTTGAGTTGACTGAAGCAATTTCTACATCAGGGCATGGTCAAAAACAATAGTCAGCCACAGCGAAGATAAACAGCCGATAGAATTTCACTAGCCAACAGATTAATACAAAGATCAGGTAGAGGAACTGGAGAGATGGCTCCGTGGTTAAGAACACTGGCTGCTCTTCAATTCTCAGCACCCACATAGCAGCTCACAACTGTGTATAATTCCAGTTCCAAAGGACCTGACACCCATGGCAAGACACCAACGCACATAAAATAAATAAATAAATAAAAAATAAACAAATAGGTCAGGTAGAAAAACAAAGGGAGTGTTGTGTTTTAGAACCCGTGTGAGTCAGGCACCAGGCATGGTGGTGCAGGGCTGTAGGCCTGGGAGGATCAAGAGATAGAAGCCAGTTTGGGTTACATGCTAAATAGAGCTAGTTTCTGTCTCAAAACAGCAACAACAAAAAGACCATAGCCATTCCAAAGTAATGTGTGTACATGCCCATGTCTGCAGCCTCTGAGAAATGGCATCTAGATCTATCTGTAAGAGAAAGAGACTTCATCAGAATAATCCAGCTAAACCACTCCACAAACAAAATACATGAACACAGTAGCAACAAGCCCCAGCCAGGCTTGGTAGCCCACACATTTAATCCCTGAACTTGGGAGGCAGAGGCAGGAGGATTAGAAGTTCAAGATCGTCCCTGGCTTCCTAAGGAATTTGAGGCCAGTCTGGGCTACGTGAGACTCTGTCTAAAAACAAACAAACTCGACCATAGCAGTGGTCACTTACTCTACAGTGGGCACTATATGCATTACTGCACTGTCCAGCATTATGACATGGATCCTGTTTTGAGTTATAGAAAAAAAAACTGAGATTCACTTGACCAACAGATACCACAGCCTAGAGTTGAATTCAGAAAGATCCTTCCCTTAAGCACACACACACATACACACACACACACACACACACACACACACACACACACACACACATATATGTAATCAGAAAACTTACCCTGCTATAGGAATTCCTACCACCAGTAGCCTTTAAGTTACCTGCCCACTTGGGCATGGTCTCTTATACTATATATGCCCATGTAAAGCGTGTGTCGGGTCTCTTTTCTGGCTGCGGGATTCGGTTGCTGTTCCCTGTTCCCTCAGAGGACTGTGATCTGTAAGTCTACCCCTAAATAAACAACCCTCTAATATACTCAACTCTGAGCTAGTGTGGGGTTTCTTTTAAGCATCCTTCTTCATTACCCTCTTACACATTTTTGTAAGTGTGTAATTCACTGGGACTGAGAGCATTTACCTCATGAGCAACCACCTCAGCTACAGAACTGCTTCCTTTCCCAAGACTGAAATCTGGCATCCATTAAAACCCAGCTCTCCATACCTTTCCCAGCCAGCCTATTTTGTTATCTGTAAATCTGACACCTCTAGGCACCTTTTAGAAGGGAAATGTTACAGGGTTTATCACTTTATTCTTATTGGCTTATTTTCCTTAGCACAGCACCCTCAAGGATTATTAATGTTGTAGTATGTGTCGGAATCTCATTTTTCTTACCCATTCCTCTCTATCCACAGGTTGTTTCTTCTTTTTGGCAGTTGGGAGCAATGCGGTGATGGACACTGGTATACAAAAACCTATGTGAATGATGCTTGACTTCGTGTGTGTGTGTGTGAGAGAGAGAGAGAGAGAGAGAGAGAGAGAGAGAGAGAGAGAGAGAGAGAGAAGGGGGAGTTCTCTGTGTAGCCCTGGCTGTCCTGAAACTCTCACTCTCTCACTCTGTAGGAGAGGGTGGCCTTGAACTCAGAGAGTCACCTGAGTTCTGGGATTAAAGACACATGCAACCATTGTCTGGCTCAAGCCTAACTTTTAAGGTGCCGTGTCTGTATTGAGGATGACGCAACAAATGAGGTTAGCGTAGAATACGGAAGGCTGTCTTAAATATCTTAAATTTTAATAGTTATGACATCGTTTTAATGAAATCAGAATAACTCTAACCATCACATCAAGTCTGACGTGTCACACTGCTTCTGTTCACAATGTCACAGCGCTATCAACATTGGGGGCCAGGTAATCAATCTCACATGATCTGATCAGGTGCTGTTCTGGGCACTGTAGGGTGGTTTAGTCACATCTCCGGTCCCTCTCCACAGAATGTCAACAGCCCCCTTCTAGCTATGACAACCAAACATGGCTTTGAAAGCAAGACTGTTGACAGTGAAGAACAGCTGACTGGACCGAAGATGTGGCTGAGTGGCCCTGTGTTTACCTAGGGTGGGAGAGGCCTCAGATTCAAGCTGCAGCATCACCAAGCCAAAGCCAAAGCACTGATTTAGGCTGAGTCTGAAGAAGCCTTTCCACTGGAAAAGCAAAGGTGCCCCTGGGCATGGCGGCACACTCTTGTTATCACCTGAGAGGTAAAGGCAGGAGGATCAGGAGTTCAAAGCCAGCCCCTGTTACATAGCAAGTCTGAGATCACCTAGGATTATAGGAGACCGTTTCAAAAAAAAAAAAAAACCACACAAAGAAAAAAAGAAGAAGAGCAAAGGCAAAAGCCAGGAATGGTGGTGCATGCCTATTATCCCAGGACTCAGGTTACTGAAGGAAACTCATGAGTTTGAGGCTAGCCTCTACTACCCACAAAGACCTGTCTCAAAAAAATTTTTTTAAGTGAATCAATTTAATGAACTTAGAAGTTACAAAAGAGGGAACACAGAGATAGGGCCACAATTATGAAGGGGGCATGCAGCTGCCTGGCGATGGGGGATGCATACCCTGCAGGGTGCCAGGCAAAGCCATTAACTCAAGTGAAGGCATTCACTGGCCTCTGACACTGGCCCTTCTGTTCATCTCTCCTGCCAGTTTTCTCCCCTGCTCCCATTCTGGACAAGCTGTGTTGAGTTCTCCCCACCTAGAGGCTTCTGCAGCTGCTGCCTTCACCACCTGGAGTACCCACTGCCCCAGCCTAGTCTAAGCACCAGCTCAACTCTCCACGAATCCAAATCTGAAGAAACCGTTCCCTCTTGGGAATGAGGATCTTCGGCACAGGCTGAACTCTGCTGCTTACTGCTGAGCATCCTGAGCTGTCTCTAGGATGTCCCTTTGTCCTATGTAATTGCTCACACGGGGACAGGACTTGGCCTCACGGTTCAGCTTATCTCTCTAGCCCTGAAAATATGTTGCTCAGTAAAACTGTTTATTGTCTGGCTAATTAAAAACATGATAGAAACAGTATATGAGTCTCGAAAGGGGTTTAAGTAGCTTTAAAATAGCTCAAGCACATGAATTTTGGTAGGCAAGGATTTGTGATACAGTAATTTAATGCACACATTTTATTGACTTCTTTGGAATTAATGGTGGGGAGCAGTCAATTTTTATTGCTGTAATTAAGAATGATGTCAAGAAGAGAAATGTTTGATGACTGAGTCTTCACCTATCCGTCTAAAACTTTTTATGTGTAATAGTAAGTCTGGAACACCGTGTGTGTGTGTGTGTGTGTGTGTGTGTGTGTGTGTGTGTGTAAGATAGGGAAGTGATGTATGGAAGCCAAATGACACCGTTGTGACATCAATTCTCTTCCACCTTGATGTGGGACCAAACTCAGGCCCCCAGGCCGGCTCACACAATGAGTGCTTTATAACTCCGAGCCAATCCCTGTCTCCCCCTCAACCCCCCTTTTAAAATCTTATTATAGATAACTTTACAGGTGGATTAAGGAAACGGCCCAGGAGGCCAAACAGAAGGCTGTTTTCCCATCATCACTGTTTTAAAGCGCCAGCTGGATGCCTTTTCTAATAATGTCAGGAACCAGGTCCTTGAATAGCGTCTTTGCTCATCTTCACTGACCTGCGTAACACATCAGGCCTTAGAACTTCTAAACCAAGTCAATCACGGCCATCAGTGAGAAGCTGGCCAGGAGGTGCATTCTGAACCTAAGCTGCCCATCACCGGCCCTGGGTGTGACAACAAGCAACCGTACTGCATTCCTCAGTCTGACTCACGTCAGGCTGTCAGGGGACTCCAGACGATACATCTGAGTCCGGACTGCAGCGTCCAGTATCAACTTCTCAGCCTCCCCCTCCCCCTTTGCCCTCACAGTGATTAAGCTGATGAGGTCTAATCCCCTGAACCTTAACACAATCCTTCAGATAATCCACATCAAAGGAGGGCATGGTGGAAGGATCCTGTGTTGGAGGGAGGGTGAGCTGGAGTTCCTCTGTCGCAATCCGGGCATTTGGAAGGCTGGAGGAGGAGGGCCACAGTTTGAGACCATTCTGAGTTATATGAGGCCTGTTTTGAAAGGCTCAAATAAAGTTACATAGACACATGTGTGCACACATGCATGTATGCCAAAAGCTTTGATCCCCAGGGAGAAAACTTAAGACAATGAGACAGATTTAGAGAAAGGCTCTTCAGCGGCTCCTCTGTTGACTATGGCAAAGGTTTATTAAGGGTTTGGCCTTTGCCAGGTGCTGACGGGAACAGCCCATTACAAACTCATTGCTTAGTCGTAGGACCCCAGGAGCAAGCACATCACAGTCAGCTGCATTCAATAAAGAAAAGTCAGCTACTTAGAACAGGAAGGCATTGTGCTTGCCCAAGGCCACAAAGCTAAGGAGGGTGGAAGCAGGATTCGAGAGCGCGCTAATAGCAGAGATTCCAAAGCTGGTGGCTCTGTCATTCCCTGAGGACCGAGAATGACAAGGCCTGGAAACCGCTGGCTTGCCTGAGGATAAGCAGAGTATATCTTACTTATGGGAGGCACATATGGCTCCCCCATCTTCCAGGGTACCCTGTAGACTCTCTCAGGTGAAATCCTGTAGAGAGGCTCTCATTGAGATGGATCCAGTTCCACATCAATCAAGTCCCAGAGCCTCAGCCAACACAGAATGTGAGTAGGGACATACTGTCTTTAGGTTATCTTGAACTTCTGATCCTCCTACGTCCACCTCCTGAGTGCTGGGGTGACAGAATGCGTTAGGTCTATGTTGTGCTGAGGATAGAGCCCAGGGCCCTATGCATGTGAGGCAAGCACCCTATAGGCTGAACTACACCTCCAGCTCACCTGCTTTCACAATCAGCTTTACAGACACACTCTGGCACCTGAGTATCTCAGGCCAAGGCTCACCGAGTCTTCGATCCCTGTAGGCTGCTAAACTTGAAGGCCAAAATGAGGCCATTTTTGTCCCCTAAGTGACCTCCCTCATTGATGGTTTGTAAAATAAAATAATATGATTAAACAGAATTTGGCAAGAGTCCTGGAAGAGGGGAGGAAATAGAAACCAGAGATAAATAAGAAAACAGCACCATGAGCTTCATTATGACCATGGATCCTTCCTTAGAGGCCACCCAGTCACAAAGGAGAAATGTGTATCCTGCTCAGTTCCCTCCTCTGCCTAGACTTGGTCTACACTGCTTTTCAGGCCTTGGTGAATCACTGTGTTTGAGAATTCCTAAGCCGGGCAGATGTCCCTTGTTAGTACTCCTGGTCGAACCTAGGTTCCCAAGACATGAGGGAAAACCCACTTTTACCACGGTGAATCCACTTTTACCACGGTGAAACCATGTTTACCACGGTGAGCTATTTACAGTTCGCTACAAACGGTTGCTTTTGTGACTGGGAGTCAAGTTATTAATTCATCTGAGATCCCAGGAGCTACTGGTAGCCATTCCAAGACCAAAGCCGATGTTGAGCCCCAGCGGACACGGGCAGGAGAAGACCCAAATCAGGCCGAGCTGGCTTCCTCAGCACGTGTGCCGCTGTGTGTGCATAACCACCAACCAGCTCTATTTAAAGGGAAGAACCAGAAAACTGTAGCTCAGAACCAAGTGTGTGCACCCACCCACACGCCTGCACCCACACTCATGAATACAACTCCCTCAACTGGCAGCAAATCTATTTATAAGTTCATCATTTTTAAGGATTTCTTATTGACAATAGTACATGCTTATGACACACCTACCACGTGATGTTTGGCACCTGTGTGTTATTAGTGAGATGGCTATATCCAACCAGTTAACATCCCTATCTGGTGACAGATCCAAGGCTCATCTCTCAAAGTCCAGACCGTTTCAGTGGAAGAATCAGGACCATGGGGGAGGCTGCGGCTCTGTAAAATCCTTTGCTACCAAAGCCTGGGCTTCTCTTTATCAAGATGGAACAAAATAGGGAGAAATAAATAAGCCTTGAGATGGAACTTTATTGAGGCAGCATGGCAACTGGGTAAAAATCACAAGAGCAATGGCTTCTCTCCCCCTCCTCTCTGCTGTCCCACGGCTATGGGTGCTTTCAAAGGTCTGAGGTTCAGTGCAGTTCCAAGAGTCTACTCTGTCCACACCCTGGGGTATCCCGCACCTTCAGAACGAGAAGTGGGCTTCAGGAGAGTCTGAGAATGCTTTACTGAGTGACTTTTGGTTAGGCACTGAGCAGCCTTCAAAAGATGCTATTTGCTCACATTGTCCGTGATAAGGCCTCATTATGTAGCTCAGCCTGGTTTTGGACTTAAAGCAATCCTCCTGCCTCAGTCTTCTGCTGGGATAACAGTCATGAGCCACCATACCCAGCTTGTTCCGCTCCTTGAGGTGGCTCCTAATTTCCTGGTCACAATCCTAAAAATGTGTTGGGGAAAATTTAGCATTGCTTCAAATACAACTTCCTTCCTCTGGCTATGTGGTTCTTGTATTTCTCCTACCTACTCAGGGGCTTGCAGCCCCTCTGAGCCTCGGCAGTACGTCCCTCGCTGCCCCACTGGAGCGGCATTTCAAGCCATGAGTGTTCTCTTAGTCAAGCACGTGCCACCGCATGTGCAGCCTCAGGCTCCCGGAATTTTAGAACCGAGCCTAGTGGCATGGATGGAGAGGGTAAGTGGCAAGTCGTGAGTTTTGAGGAAGGCCCGTGGAATGCCAGGCACTATTCACACCCATCTGCTCATCAGCTACCAGCCTTTACCAAATGAAATCAGCGGCACGCCGAAGCACGGCCGAGGCCGCACAACCAGCATATCCTCCGTTCTAACGACTTCAGAGGTTACCTTCTTCCAAGAGACTTCCAACCTGCAACGGTGGCTGAAAGGCTGGAAGAACAGAGGGGACAATAACAGGCCCGCAGGTCTCCGCCCATTTCCCTAAGCTAAAAGAGATCAGAGGTCGCAGCCTCCACTCCTTTGTCCCTTTCTGGCTTGGTGACTCACTCCTCTGCTCTTCAAAGTTAGTACTCCTCATTTCGTCACCTGTGTCCTCAGCTACAGGTCCGTCCTCCTGGACACACCAGAGCTGAGAACCCCACAGCTGAACTATCACCCACCCCCTCCGCATTCATGCCCAAGGGATTCTAGATCTTTTCAGCCCCAGAACCCAGCTAGCAGTCACAATAGGACCTCTCCCATCACCTCACCCCATCAACCATCAAACACAACCCACCCTCTAGCCGGCTCCCCCTTATCCCGCCTCTTAGGGCGGCCCTTATCCAATAGCGTCTTTGCCCACTGGCCAAAGACATCAAAAGTAACCAATTGTAGAAGAACTGTCTGCTAAGAATCACCGCCTCCACCCTGAGCAACAGTCACATCAACCAATGAGCTGCCAACCAGGCACAACGAGCGCGCGAGCAAATAGAGTGGCGGCTGCACCATCCAATAGGAAGTGAGGTATCCTTGGTTGGGGGCGTGGTAGAGGCGGTCGTCAGGGGCGTGGCTGCAGTTGCCTGGGCGGGGCCGGTAGCGGCGGGAGCTGCGCTGGCCAGGGGTTCCGGCTGTATTTCTATGAGCGCAGCCGGCAGCCGCGGAGCTGCAGGAATCGGAGTCCGGGCTAGCTGGACCGCTGGAGTCAACGAGCGCAGGTAAAACCTCGGTTGGGCGAACTTCACCAAGCCGCGATCGCTCTCTGGAGGCATCGGGCCAGAACCCCGAGTCTCCGGTCCCCCCGTGGCTCGGCCCATCGCGCCTCAGCCTGTGTGCTCCTGATCCGTGGGGACTGTTGGGGAATGTCACCTGGCACTGCTGGGGTCTGGAGGGCTAGCTTGTCTAGTGGCGGTGCAGCCCAAACCACGGGTGGGATACGCCTTCCTGAAGGTCCTTTGTCCTCTCCTGCTCGAAGAACCGAGCTTGGGGACAAGGCCGACAGAGTCCTCCGGGCTGCCATCCCCTGTTCCCTATCGATGCTCACTCTTGGGCCTGGGGAGGTAGCCGCCGGATCAGACCCGGGGAAGAGGTTTGCAGGATGCTGGAAACCTGAAAGGACCTGACTACAAGCCCGGGATATTCGCTGGGCCTCTGCCTTTTGGGATCCCGGTGCTCCCTATGACTGATGGGTTCAAGTTCTAGGGAAGCAATTTTTGACCTACTTGGAGGCGCACTTTATTGAGCTTGTGGGGCAACTGTTCTAGGTGTTTCGTGGGCTTTTCCCCACAGCAAGATCTGTCCAGCAGCGCCCTGGGCTGCCTGCCAGGCTAGGCAGCCAGAACATCGACCTTGGAAGTGCCTAGGCAGAGGCCAGATGACAGCCACCTGTCTGGGATGCTTAGGAAGGGAAGGATTGTATGATCCATCAGTAAGGCCTTTCTCCATCCACCAATGCATGCTGGACAATATTTAATGGCTAGACTGAGGGGAATACTTACCAGAGTCCACTAGATTCCAAGGGGGTGTTGAATTCATTCATAATCATTTTTGAGGTGTTCTCATGTGCATGTGTGCATGTCTGTATGCAGATGAATAGATTATATCAAAAGATGAGTTAATCGAGTTTATTATTTCAGTGCTCTGTTAGGGTTACTCTTTCCAGTTCCTCTATTTCAGTGCCTCCACCTCCGGCTTATCAGTTTTACCTGGCCCATGGGCAGGTTCTGAGAACAGGCACGGGAGAGATTGCAGGTTTGGCAGAGTCAACATGATCTGTGCCCAGAGCTTTTCAAGGGCCATTGGGTTACAATCACATTAAGCAGAGTGCATTTTCCCTCTTCACTGCCTTCTCTTGTTTGCCTGAATAGAAGGGACATAATCTTCTGAAGGTCAGGAAGCAGAAGTAATTGTAACTCACCTTGCCCACTTGAGGATAAATGAAGCTTTCAGTGAGCCAGAAAGCAGGCCAGTTCGTGCTGTTAATGGCCGGCATGAACTTAGGATCTTTTCAACCTAAAATGCCATAGCTCATCCAACCCATTTCCCTTATTGTACAGATGAAGAAACTCAAGGCCCCGGATGGTGACAAGGCTGGCCAGTCATCACAGGGTCATGACTAAGAGTTAAACTTTTGACCCTAGATCTAGCCAGGGCATGACTTAAATTTTACACGCAGCCTGGTTCTCATTCTTTATTCAAGTTCTAGAGGAGCCCAGACAAGGTAGAAACACAGACCTCAGTGTCTCAGTGCCTGGGTTTGAATCTTAGTCCTGCTTCTTCTCAGCTGTACAACTTGGGACCAGTTGTCCAACCTCTCTGTGCCTGTTTCCTCACCAGTAAGGCAAGGGACAATGTTGGCACCTTGGTTAAAGACAGAGAAATAGGCACTGTTGGGAACATTAGAACGGTGCCTGGCTCGTGGTAACCATAACAGATTTCTTAACTAGTGTATTCTTGCCTTTCTCTCTAGCTTTTCTTCAGATCCACCACCCAATATTTCCCCTCCCCCCGAAATGTAGTCTATATCCTAACACAAGTTCCTTAGTTGCATCACCCCCTCCCCCCGTTTTCCTCATATTAAATCGGACAATGTAGTTCCTCTGTCAGCTGTCACCTTGTGAGCAGCCCTCCCGGACACCGGTATTTCTGTCATCTTTAAAGGGAGTGAAAGTGAATCTCTCACAGTGGTAGACAGAAGTCCCGGGATCCCATTCTGCACGGTGTCCTTCCAGACTCGCATTCTCTCCACCCGGCCTCCCTCCCCAGTTGTCAGTGTGATTCAGCTTGATTATAAATGGATGAACGTTTTTAGATTAAGATTTCATGAGCCACCGAATTAAGTGCTTTTCGGAAGTTCAGGGATCATATGTCGAATGCCTTTAAGCAAGTTCCCTCTCGTTTGAGTAGGGGAAGCGGCAGCAGAAGCCTGGCGGAGACACAAGTGCAGGACAGACCCTTGCTGGCCATCTACTTGTTCTTTCCTCTGTCTGCATTTCCCCTGCTCCGCCCCGCCCCCCGAATTTTTTTTTTTTAAAACAGAGCTTGAAGCAAACCAGATGGCAATGCAATAGAGTTGTCTTTCTCCTCTCATTTTATCAGGAGAAGTTTTCTCATTCATCCCTTTTTAATCCCACTTTCATTTACACTCCCTCTTCGATGCCTTTTGAAGTCCATTAGGTTCCAAGGGAATTCACCTGTATTGAAAAATGCCGTCTGTGTGCGAGGCTAGTTTCCTGTAAATGAAAAGATGCCTGTCACTTTTGTTTCTTCGTTTATTATTGTTTTTTGTTTGTTTGTTTGTTTGTTTGTTCTTGTTTTTGCAGAAATACCCTCCCCTTCTCCTGGTGCCACCAAAGTTGATTGCTCGTCATTGATGGGCACCTAGGATTATGACACTTTTGCCTTGGCTCTTCACCACTCCGCCGTTTTAGAATAATGGTTCCCTCCTTGGCTGCATTGCTCGTTCCCCCTGTTTCCCCTGACATTCTAACAGAAGGATGACTTCCTCGCCACTGCCATTCCCTCCTTCCAAGAGTCACCTCTGACATGTTCCACCGCTTAGTGCACAGCTCCTGCCCTAGAGCATACTAGAGCATAGCACAACCTCTGGCCCTGTGTCAGACAGGAGAACCACTCTTTCTTTCTTTCTTTCTTTCTTTCTTTCTTTCTTTCTTTCTTTCTTTCTTCCTTCCTTCCTTCCTTCCTTTCCTTTTCCTCCCTCCCTCCCTCCCTCCTCCCTCCCTCCTCCCTCCCTCCCTCCCTCCCTCCCTCCTTTCTTTCTTCCTTCCTTCCTTCCTTCCTTTTCTCTTAAAATCTGGTTCCGTGAAGACCCCTGGCAGATGGACATTTCCAGTGTGAAGGAATCCCATCTGGCAGAATTTCTGCCAAGACCATAACCTATAGTATTTGGATTTTGATTGGCTATGGGGTTTGAACCCTCGTTGATGAGTTGAAAAGTTGATGACTCAGGGCATGAGGTGTTGTGAGCCTTTCTATTTCATCTTGGCTGTCCCAGGAGCAGACACTGGAAGGGTGGGGAACCTCTTGATGTGGTCGAGTATTAGGATTATACAACAGCCTTTCATGGCCCAGCATTCTTCTCTCTGTCTCTCTGTTGCCCTGTCTCTCTCTGTCTGTTTCTGGTGGTGTTTTCTGAGATAGGATATACATACTCAATCCAGGCTTGGCCTCTCATGGTCCTCCTGCCTCAACCTTCAGGATCCTGGGATTCCAACCATGCGGTCCTGATGCCCAGGATTATAGCCATTTTAGACCCTGTGCTTCTGTTCAGCGTTGATGGGTGCTGAACTTATTTTCCATAAGAACTGGTTTTGTTTTCGTTTTGGGCCAGGCCCTCTTGTAGCCCAGGCTGGCCTCAAACTCACTGTACACCCAAGGGTGACCTTGATTTCTTGATCCTCCCAAGTGCTGGGATCACAGGTATCACCATCCACTACACCATCTTCTTTTAAGGATCAGTTTTTACTCACAGATTATTTTTGCCTATCTTGGTTCCAGGGTATCATACATGGGAACTAAATCTTTTTAGCTTATAAAATGGTTGCAGTAGACTGATGAAGAACCCCGCCATGACCCTGAAGTGTGTGTTCTGGGCCAGTTGGACAAAGCACTTGTTACACACAGACCCAGTCTCTGATCTTTTATAATCATTAGGCAATAGTCAGGTAAAGAATTGATTAAAGAATCCGAACGTTGGTAGCACCAGTTTGCATAGTTTCTGACTTGTGTCTTTAAGTGGAGCCCAGGTTGGCCAGGAACTGGCTGAGAGAAAGGATGATCTTGACTCTTCATCCCCTGCTTGGGCGTCAGGAGAGGCTGGGATCCTAGGCCGTTGCGTTAATAAGCCAGTTTCTTATATGGTGCTGAGATGGAACCCAGAGCCAGCATTCTGCCAACCAAGCTACATCCTCAGTCAGTGGAGGTTCGTTAGCTCCCAAAATTCTTCGCCAGGTGTATGTTGGGAACACCGATAACCAGACCAACGCGTGGTAAAGTCTGCTTTATGACACAAAGCTATTTTGTTTAAAATTGGCTCTGTTTAAAAATTTAAAATGTAATGTTCTTAATTCAAATATTGGTGGTTTGTTTTGAGACAGGGTCTCTCTTTGCTGTGGCTAGTCTAAACTTAATAGGTAGACCAGGCTGGCCTCAAACACAGAGATCTGTCTGCTTCTATCTCCTGAGTGTTGGGATTAAAAGTGTGAGCCCCCACGCCTAGCTTGATTTTTGTTGTTGTTGTTTGTTGTTCATTTTAATTTTTTAATGCTTTACTCTTATTATTCACTGTGTTTGTATTTATGTATGTGGGTGTATACATGCCATGGTATGCACGCTGTGATTAGACAATTTGGGGGTTTGGTGCTCCCCTTCTATCCTGTGGGTTCCTAGGATCCAGCCCAGATTGTCATGTTCAGCAACAGACACCATTATCTGCTGACCCACTTTTCTGACCACACTAAAACTTACTTGAAGAAAATATACATTGAAAAGTACAGCATATTCAGGCTGGAGAGATGACTCAGAGGTTATGAGTACTGGCTACTCTTGCAGAGGTCCTGAGTTCAATTCCCAGCACCCACATGGTGGCTCACAACCATCTATAATGAGATCTGACTTGCAGATCTCCCTCTTCTGACTGCAGGCATACATGCAAGTAGAACACTGTATATATAATAGATCAATAAACAAAATATTGAATCTATATGATAAATGTCACGCTTGGAAAATGCAATTCTGGCTAGGTTTTTTTTTTTTTTTTTTTTAAAAGTGGGTACTACAAACCCAAGAGTGGTAGCTTACATCAGTTATTTGAGATGTTGGGGCAGGAGGATTGCTGTGATTCCAACGTCAAGTTGGGCTACATAAGTCCGGGTCCTCCTGGTTTGCCTGGTTTACAGTGTGAGAGTCTGTCTCTGGGGGGTGGGGGAAATGGCTACACATTTATATGATGAGAGAATATTTGAGAAGTACAAAGATGAGGAAGTGAATGCATCCCTGCCCCATCCCTGCCCCATCCCTGCCCCATCCCTGCCCCTTGTCTGCTGTGCACCATGTGCCCCACTCTTTTCACACAATGGTAGCACCTACCACGCAAGCTGTTTGAAACCTTACTTTTTTTCCTTAATTTTTCTTGGCAAGACGAAATGAGCTTCCACGTCACCCTTCACGAAGGCCGTCTATTTTAGATCTTTCTGCTCTAGAGGATGCTGGGAAGCCCTCGTGTTAGGCAGCTTTGCATGGGCATCTTAAAGCAGCACTCTGTGGGAGTTCGGAGACAGATGTTTTTCTTCTCTTTGCCCTACTCTGCTGTCTGAGGGTCTTGATCTGGTTCGTTTTCTCCACCAATTAAAGAATTAAAAGGCAGGGGCAGAAAATCTCTATAGACACAGCAGGCAGCAACAGGCAGCACATTGTATTAAAAGTGAATTAGCATACATACATAGCAAAGCATACAGAGAGAAAGACTGCCCACATTGTGGAAAGGGCATTCAGAAACCGAGATCCTCCACCCCCACCCCCCTACATGGCAGGGAATTGTGTTTCTGGGTCTGGGATGGATCCCTTTCCTCTTCTTTTGGGTTGGTCTACTTAAACAAAGAAAGGGAAGCTGATAGGCTCACAGCTTCAAATAAACATGTTTGGGACCAGCCTTGAATACCTGACAGTCTGGACAGGTAGGTCAGCCAGAAGGGATGTCTGGTGGTGGGAGAGAAAACCTTCCAGGCCTTTGTCTAGGGTTAGGAGGGTAAGGAAGAATCAGGAAATTTGCCATTTTATTATTTATATGTGACCTCCTTTCCCTATCTGTCTGCCTGTCAGGGATCTGTCTGGCCTCTAGCCCCTCACTAGAATTCTGAGCCTGAGAAAATGCTTGGAGAGGCAGAAGTCTCCTCCAGGTTAGCCTGTGAGGGAGTGCTGGGGCAGTGGAGAATGAGTGACACATAGATCCTTGAGCCCCAACCAACCGTGCCCTTTGGGCAGAACATGCTGGCCAAGCCGGAGCCAACTCCACAGAGAGCTGTGTTCTCTGACATCCATAGAGTTTCACTTCCAGCTTCTGCTGTCTGGCCCTCTGTGTTCTCACCTTTGAACAGCAGAGAGGAACCTGCCCTTCCCTTCAGGACTTCCTGTTTGGGGAGCATTAATGCGTGCCACACCTTTTTTTCTCTTGCCTCAGGAAGAACCAGCTCTGGCAACTTTCATTGCCCCCAAATCTATACATGACTTTTGTTGACCTGATTGGAAGTGTTTCCCAGGTTCTCCAAATCATTTTGCCACATCCAAGTTCTGATTCAAGCCAGCTTTTTTCTAACTAAAACTTTCCTTGGGTCTAAGGAGAGGGTTTCCTGGTTCTTCACAGTGGGGTTTCCTGTGGCTCTACTTGTGTTTTAAATAACCACACCGTGGATTTAAACATGATCTTTTGGTTTTCTGTGGTTCCTAGATTTTGCCTGTGGGTTTTGGGTTTTCTTTGAACATGCCTGTGCCTCTATCTTGCTTTTATTTTCCTCTGAGTCTGGTCTAAAGTCACCTTGGAAATGACTGAATATTGAAGACGTCAGTAAGGCCTCTTGAGTCATGGCTTCCTGGTCCTAGCTCACTGCTGGGCACCCACAGTGTTCCTCCATTTGCACCACAAATACCTTCTTGTGCACGTGAGAACAGCGAGTGTTGCTATCAGTTTTTCTTTTCCATCCTTCCTCCAATAAAAGAGACAAACGCTCCCAAATGCCCCCAGTTTGTGCACCACCATTCTGCACGTTTATTTGTGAACGGTTTGCTTAGTCATATCAGTGAGGCCAGTGGGGGAAAAATCAGGAAGTCCAACACAAGTTCACTCAACTCGAACTTTCTCAAATAAGGAAAGCAAGCCTACCATTGCTTATCACCTTCATTTTATTTATGAATAAACTTGTCTACAGTTAGCATCTGAGGAAGTCAGGCATCTTAGAATACAGGGACTCTTCTGTACAGGCAGGCCAAAAAGTCGTCCTGATGGCTGTTGAGTCATGGCGCTTGGGAGGACCTCCATTTCCTGCCGAAGAGTCTACTTATGAAGTAGCCTCACCTCCTTCAGCCTACTTCAGCAGTCCCGGGAAACCAGGGCATCCATTCGGTCCAGCTTGCTCTAGAAGTGGTACTTTTGGTGGGCTTATAGGTCCAGCATCTTTGGAGGTACAGGCCATGAGTTTCTAGCATGTTAGAAGGATAGAAAACTGATAGTGGGATTGTTCTTTACCTCCTCGGGGTCTGGATTCGTTCGTATGTGAAGTGCTGTGTTGGATTTCTTAAGGAATGAAAGGTGGGGAGGAGGCTGAGGCATGAGCTCAGCAACACTAGGTAAGGATTAGGATTAGGGAAGGCACTTGGCAGTGTTTACACGTGCATTTTTCAGAAGCGTGTGTGCAAGCCTGTGAAGCCTATGCTGTAGCATGTCAGGGAGTGACTTCTCATCAGGACCCAGGTCCTGTTTGCTCTCCTCCGTAGCACCAGGACTCTGACCTTGGGCTGAAATTTCCCAATCCAGGGCCCAGGGTGTATTTGTGAGGTTTCCTGAGGTCTCATGAGATGAGCACTAGGTCTTCTTTATTTTATGTGAATGATAATTGAAAGACCCATCCGGGACTGTTAGGAGTACCAATAATATCAGGGTCCACACATACAGCCTTGGTACCCCTCATTTATGTGTGGGAAATCCTGATGAGTTGGAGCCAGGAAACCCCAGTATAGAGAAAAATACAAAGATGGGCTTAGCACAGAGAAGAGGCAGGAACTTTTAAATGAAGAAATAGTATGATAAATAATAAATAGATAAAATAAATCATTTGCATGACATAAACACAAGGTCACAATGATGGCAGCTGGCAGCCAAAACTTGTCATGGTGACACTTGAGCCCAGGGGCCATCGCCCTGAGCTTGACTGGAGCTGGAGGCTGGGGGCAAATTTGGATCTCCTTGGCTACCAAGGCTCTTGTTCTGTTACTAAATCACCCCTCGCTCACTTGCTAGCTTTCTAGTGTGGAAATTTTAAAGGTACACAGTAGACAGAATCATGTAGTGAGCCCTATGACCCCAGGGCCCATCTCCAGCTTATGAGTAATGGAGTTTCCTATATTCTTTTAGCTATTTTCCCCAACTCCCATTTATTTATCTTAAAGTCGACCCAAACATATTGTTGCATCTAAATGTTTCCATGATATCTCTTCAAAATGCCCTTTTATTACACATCTAACGTTTTAAAAAATTTATCCAAATCCTTTAAACAGCCAGTATGTGATCATTCATTGAATGTAACCATTCTACAGCCATACCACCCTGAACATGCCCCAGCTTGACTGATCTCTTGACTGTAATCATTCTAGTTCATTATTCTGCCGTTTATGACAATGTCTCTTTGTATCCTTGTCTCTTGATGAGGTTGTCGTTCTTTGGAACAGGGTTTACTGTGTAGCTCAGGTTAGCCTGAAGTGCACACAGTTCTTTTTTAACCTTCTGAGTGCTGGGATTACAGGTGTGCACCACCATGCCTGGTTTATTGCACGTACTAGCCAAGCCCTCTCCTCCTAAGCTTCATAGGTCCCCCTTTCCTTTCTCCCAAACCCCCCCCCCCCCGTGGTTTATTAGAGAAACTAGGTACTTTGTACTGTAGAGAGTTTTATCTGCTTTTGAACAGCCAGTGTATTGAGGCAGCGTGACCTGAGCAGGTACGTCACAGTAAAGGCTGAAGAATGTTCCCAGAAGTAATGACCGTTACTAGCGCCTTGTGTGTTCTTTAGATGCATTTTATGTGAAGTGCAGCAGACAGGTGTCGCATTAACATCCCTTTCTTCCTGTTTTATATAGTTGCTAGCATATTGCCCGTGTTTTCCTCTTCCTTGCTTATGTTCAGGTAACACGGAATGATAGATTTTAGGGCATCGGCAGCCTATCGCTTTTCTCACGTATCCCTTTATGAAACTGTTTCTTCCTAGAAGTGGAGGGAAAATCAGCTTTCCTAGGATTTTGTGATTGCACTGGGATCTTCGAGGCAGGGAAGGTTTTTTTTTTTTTTTGTTTTGTTTTTTGTTTTTTTTTTTTTTTTTTTTGTTTTTTTTTGTTTTTTTTGTTTTTCGAGACAGGGTTTCCCTGTAGTTTCTAGAGTCTGTCCTGGAACTAGCTCTTGTAGACCAGGCTGGCCTCGAACTCAGAGATCCGCCTGCCTCTGTCTCCCGAGTGCTGGGATTAAAGGTGTGCGCCACCACCGCCCGGCTCCAGGCAGGGAAGGGTTCACCGATTTCATGCATCCAGCAAATGCTTATGGGTCTCTTTCTGTGCTGGAGATGGCATTGGGATTCTGCTCTCAGCACCTTTCCAGGGGACGTGGGCACCACTGGCTATGTGTGTGCCTCTCCATTGGCTGTGCTTAGACCAAGGGAGGCTCTCTGTGTTCCTGGCTCCACACTCTCTGGGGTGGGAGGCCTGAACTGTATTTATACTGTAAACTGCAGCTTCCAAATACCCTGGCTACAATTCCCTCTTCAGGCCTGAAATGTACATAAAGCGCCTGCTTATTCTTGTCAATGCCACTGGAAAAAAATGGGTCCTGATTAGGGAGACAGTGGAAAATGCCAAGGAGAAGAGACGGCCAAGGATATTTTTCCCAGATTAGGAAATAGCCCCTTCCTTTGGTGTGTCATTAATGCCATCCATCACAGGTCATTCAGCCTGGACAGAGGTGTGGCGCTGACATTGTCACCATAGGGCTCATACGAGGAATGCAGATGTCTTCATGTCTGTCTTTGAATGGGAAAGAACTCCTGTCTAGGGGGCTGAAATGCTGGGCTCCATTCAGCTCTAACATGGAAACTGCCACCCCTGCTCCATGTTCCAAGAGCCTAGCACAGGGAGGGGTCGCTAGGCCTCAGTTTCCTTGCTACGTTCATAATACTCAAAGCTGCTGCAAGTACCAAATGAGGTAATGTCTGAGCGTACACTTTGTAAGTAGTAAATTATGACGTTGGCCTCTGCTGCCAACACACATGCATTTTGTGCCTTGTTTGAGGAGTAATTGAGGCCATGTGTTAGCATCACCAACTCTTGATAAACTATGGAGCTACCCAAGTAGATCACTTCCCGTCGTCCAGTTCTGTTCCTCGTTTAAGTTCTAGTGTGTTAAAGATAATGATATCAGAGCCAGATGTGATGTTGGATCCCAACACAAGCCTGGGTGGGTGATGGAGTAATAATTGTCTGTGATAATGGAAGGGCTGTGCCCTCAAATGTGTGTGTGTGTGTGTGTATGTGTGTGTGTGTGTTAGTATGTGTGTGTGTATGGTATGTGTATGTGGTATGTATGGGGAGAGTCGGGGGTGGTATGTATGTGTGTGGGGTGGTGTGTATGTGTGGTGTATGTGTGGTGTGGTGTATGTATATATATATGTATGTATGTGGTGTGCGCGCGCGTGCATGTGCGTAGGGGGATATTCACACATACAAGTAATCCAATCATTGCCTTGGTACCTGGTAATGTTAGGGGTGGGAGGGTGGTGATGGCTCACAGGCAGATCAGACAGCCCACTAGCCAAGCTGAAAGAGCTGTTGTTTGGTTCTGGAAGGAGGTCCTCTGGTCTTGGGTACAGCAAGCCCCTTCTTTGCCTTCTCTGGGGAGCACAGCTTTGCCAAGTTTGCATAGTGTTTGTATATTTAAACTCATAATAGCAGGATACTCTGGCGTAGGGTGCTCGACCCTGCCCACCTCATTTAAGCCTCTCAATGATTCTTCAAGGAAGGTCCTATTAGATCCATTTAATGGGCTGCCAAGAGGTCCAAGATCATGCAAGTAGTGTGTAATACAGCTGCACTTCCGTCAAAATTCGTCTTTCCTGAGAGCCCAGGAGTAGCCCCCTCCCCTGCCAGCACTACTAACCAGGAAATCTCTCAGGTGGTGGAAGTCTTGTGGGATACCAGTTGTTCTAAAGGACTTCTGTTTCCCTCAGATGCTAAGAAGGAAGCTCATTTTATAATCCGACTGGTTTCTTGGTCTAGATTAACCTAGGATTAGTGCTATTCAAATGAGTTTATGTCCCCTAGAAGACACTAGAGACTGCTGTGGCCTCTGCAGTGTCACCAGAGCTGCAGAAGGCTTGCCTTCTTCCGGTCCACGGAGAGGTTCCCAGCTCTGTCTCCTTCTTTCTGCCTACAACCGCTTGTTTCCTCTGTGAGTTATCTTGGTTTGTGAGGCAGCTGTGTCTGAAGTAGATTGCTTCCTTTTTGGCCTACTGAGGTGTTCTTCAGTTGCACAGGGAGGAGAGTAGGAGAGATGTGGCTTGGACAGTAGCTTCTCTGAGTGACAGAAAATTAAAACCTCCATTTTGGATGGAGATATGTTTTGCCAACTCTTCAAGATGGCCTTTAAAATACCCAAAAGCTGCCGCCAGTCCAGGTCACAGTGAGTTTTCTCTCTCAGCGCACAGCAGCAAGGCAGCTAGCTGCCCACCTCTCGACCTAATGGAGCACACTTGCAAGGAAATTCTGTTTAAGGGTTCACAGTAGTGGCACTTCAGGCTAATGGAGTCTTTCCCGCCGGCTTGATCTGTTTACAAGATGTCTGCCATGTGCTCAACACCCTGAGTGTCCATCTGTGTAGAATGTCAATAGGAAGATCTCGTTAGAAGACATTGGCTGGCGTCCCCAGCATGGAGATTAATGTGATAACTCATCATTCTTATGAAGAGATGAGACTAGCAAATTCTCTGGTCATGAGCGGGCATTTACACATGAAGGTGGGCCGTGGTGGTCTTAGAGTCTACAGGAGTAGGCCCCCATACAGACATTCCTACAACATGAGTTATATATATGCCCCTGAGGACTGGCGTTGTGGCCCCGGTGGGACTGACAATACATGTCCCAGCAGAGCTGAGAGTGTTCCAGCAGCCAAGCAAATGTTCTTCACACCTCCAGCCTTACGTCAGTCCCTCACATGAACAGTAGGCTATCCACGGCTCATTACCCACTGCCATGACAACATTTCTGTGGCACCATCTTCCAGCCCGACTCCTGGAATTCCCCTTTTAAATAGGGTGCTGCAACGTCATTCCACGGTGACTCACGGTCCCCACTCCAGAGCCATCCCTCTGGTTCTGTCGGCCTCACACTCTGATCCTCAGCTTAGCTTGTGACCCCGATGTCCGTACACATTCCGCTTCTCACTCTCGTCTGTTCCGTCTCTCCTCAAGGATCCCCGACTGTGATGCCATCTCTTTCTTTCCCTCTGCTTCCTCTTTGGCTTCCTCCAGGGTTTGCTGTCGACCTTCAGGCTTCAGTGTGTACTCTTCCATGGGTAGCGCTGACCACTCTACAGATCTGTGGATTATATTTCTTGTGTTATAGCCACTGAGGGAAGACTGAGGCTGAGGCCTTTGATACAGCGGATTAGGGTGGCATTTATAAAGTGCTCCCTCCCGGAGCTGGCACAAACACTTCTCAAAGTTGATACAAACACCTCTTCAGGAGGCTCTGTTCTTTTCATTTGCCAAGGACACTCTGCCTTGGCCACTTAAAGCAGGTGGATTAATTTTTGGGAAATGCTTTGTCCTCTTCCCGCTTGTGGGGAAGGATTCGCCCTACTTCTGTTGAAATTGTCTCCCTCGCTGGCCGCTTTCTAACCTCCCAGGACACTGAAGAAGTGGCAACGTTTATGTGTTGGGAAGGCCCAGCAGAGAAAGAGCTCCAGCAGGGGCCTGTCTGCTGCTCCTTGCAGTGGATTTCACAGAAGAAGGTCGGGGATGGACTTAGAGCAAGAGCCTGTTCGTTATAGGCCAAAGGGAATTTGGACAAAAGTTGAACGAGGAAGGCGGCTGGCAGACCAAGGTTGGCAGCTGGGACTCGCCCTCGGGCTTCAAAAAGGCTGAGAAGTTTTGCTTCTAGAGCGGGAGGCAAGAGAGAGCGAGGCCCAGAACAACAGCAGGGTGTTTGTATTGGATGGATGGGGAGACAGGAACATTTGAGGGTGTGAACTTACTTCTATTTCTTTACTTGGCAAAGCGGTTCATTTAGCTCCAACCCCAAAATATACCAACCCATTGTGCTTCCTTTTGAATTTTTATTTTTCTAGATTGTTCAATATCCTCCATGCAAATATCTGATACAGCCAAGCTCAGGGCTGCCTGGCAGCAGATGCCTGGCCACGTGTGTTAAAAGCCCCTTAGAGTTGCTTTCAGATGCCTGTTTCCCTAACCCTGGAGTATGAAGCCGCTTTCCTTTAAAGAGCTTAAAATATTCTGTGAGCCTTTTGTATGTCTGTAGATATTTTATAATTTTAAAGCCCCCTTAACCCACAGAGTTCCTTGAGTTCCATAGCTCAGCTTCTTTCCCTCTTTAGCCTGTGAAAGAACCTCTGCTCCTTCTCTCATTTTTAGACAAAATTAACATGAGGTTTATATGATTTCCCATAAGATTCCTTGGCAGAATCAGGATTCAGACCCCAGGGCCTCTGATTCTAAAAACCTGTGTTGTTCGGATAGATCATGTGGGCCCTCGAGCTGTCTCAAAATATGCAGAGAATAAGAGGCCCACCCAAAGCTGCCCAGTACATACAGCAATGCTTGGGGGAGAGCTACTCCAGATGTCTTTGGTAGAAGTATAGAGGATATGCATGATACCTTCTCCCCCACTCCCACTCCTCACCCCCACCTCTGGCCCCAGACACCAGTCTAGACCTTCTGGGTCTTACCACTTGGGTTGTGCCCTGGACGGTTCAGTTCTCAGAATCCACAGTACTGAGAGCGGAGGCTATGAGTCTCTCCCCCACACACACCCCCTCCTTCATTTTTAGCCCAGGGGCCTCAGCGTCAATCAGTGGTGGGTACTTATCTGTGTTGGCTGCTCCCGCCTGTTATCTGAGCCTGGGTCTCAGTGGAGCCCATGTGACCTCCAAACCTGCTGCGGTGGGCTGGCAGAGGCTCTTGTTCCTGCTCATAGCTTCCAAGGTGCTTTTACAACTTGAAGAAGGAAAGCGTGCCTTCCAATGCAGCGCACACTGCATTCTCTTGCCCTCAGAGCCTTCTGTCGGTCTCAGAAGGATGAAGATGCTGGGGCTGTCATCACTGACTAGCCTTGTATTAAGGGCCCAGTGGTACGGCGCTGAGGAGAGCCATTGCTCTCACAGCTGATAGAATTCATCATAAGAGCCACAGAGCTGAGAGGGGCAGGAGGTTGCGTGAGCTCAGCTCCAGTAGGTCGGGAGATGGGATGAGTCAGTTTTCCCTGTGGGGAGGTGAAGGGCTTGGCATGTGGGTCAGATCCCCATGCAGATCTACCGTTTGATGCTTACCGTGGTGAGATGCAAGACTGACAGCTTGATAGCCATGCTCCCACCGGCTCCCACCTGCATCCTGCATCCCTTCTTTCTAGGAGCTTGTCTGCAGAGCGGCAGGTCTGTGTGGCTCCTGGGACACGCCCCGAGTTTCTCTGTGCTGTAGATCTGGAGCTGTTCTCTTCACTTGTACTCTTCTCTGAAAAAATCTAGCAGATGGGCCTGAGAATGAAATGCTCGCCTACCGTGCATGAAGCCCTGGGTTTGATCCCTACCATGTAAAACAGGGCACCATGACACGTGCTTATAATCCCAGCATTTAAGAGGTGGGGGGCATAGGATCAGGAATTCGAGGTTATGCTTGGCTGCTTTGTAAATTCTGGGTTGATCTAGAATGCACGAGACGCTGTCCAGAAGGAAAGGAGAAACAAAAGGGAGGGCAGTGGTGGCTCATGCCTTTAATCCCAGCACTCAGAAGGCAGAGGCAAGAGAATCTCTGTGAGTTCGAGGCTAGCCTGGTCTACAAAGGAAATTCCAGGGCAGCCAGGACTGTTATACAGAGAAACCCTGTATGGAAACCACCACCCCACCCCATCCCCCATGCCCAAAAAGAAGAAGATGGGAGGGGGGTGGTAGGTGTAGGCCTGTCCTTGCAGCAGATGAGGCAGTGGAGTTTGTCAGGTTCTGATAAACAAGGAATTTGCTTTGATATTAGAGTTTAATTTTAGTATAGGTTTTTAAAAACACAGTATTTGGAGCCATGGAATCTCCTATTAAAATATTTTCTTAGAAATGTCCTCTTTGAAGATTCTGGAATCTCTAGAGGGAACAGCTGGCTTTTGTTTTGTTTGTTTGTTCCTGTTCAGCATGGGTTGGTTTCTTTATGGTAGAGAACATTTCTGAGTCGGGGAGGGGCAGGTTCTAGGCGTTTCTCCATCCTTCTCTAGGGCACAGCATATTCCCCCCTCCCCCAGCTGCTTTGCCTTCTTTGCAAGCGGGAGAGACCAGCTTCTCTTCAGCATTTCTGTAAATGCAAAGTGCCCAATTAAATGTTCGTGTTTAACTGGTGACTCAGCCTTCAGTTATTTTTAGTTTAGTGAACTAAAAGCTGGTGGGTTAGTAGCCATTCCTGACATTTCGGTGTGAAGTCTTCAGGTTCTTGCTTTTCTTAAAAGAATTCCTTTTGAAGTTTATTTTATTTTATTTGTACGAGTGTTTTGCCCACATGCATGTATTTGTACTCGGTGTGTGCCTGGTACCCACAGAAGTCAGAAAAGGCATCGGATACCCTGGTACTGGAGTTGTGGATGCTTGTGAGCCTCCATGTGGGTGCTGGGAACTGAACCCCGGTCCTGAACTGAACAGATGGCCTTCACTGCTGGGCATCTCTGCAGCCCCAGGTCTTGTTTTTGACTGGGAACTCAGAAGCAATCTCTGGAAACTTCAGCATGTTATGCTCTTACAACTTGGTAAAAGAATTCAGTTAATAAAACTACTATCACCTGAATGAGTTGGCACAAAAAAAAGAATTTCAAGGTCTAAATTTTTAATGAAATTGAAGGCAACATTAACATAAATATATTTAATTATCTACCATGTCTTTTACTTAATCAAATTATGTGTGACCTTGTTTGTACAGCCTTTCATCTTGCAGGATCTAATTTATAAGAGATGTCACTCTAAGTCAGTAAGGGTGTGTATGGGTGTGTGTCTTTATCGGGTTTTTGTTTGGGTCTGATTTAGGTTTTGAGACATCTTATTCTATAGCTCTGGCTGGCTGCAAATAAGATCCCACTGCTTCCAGAGCTCGGGGGTTGCCCATGTGTCTCTGTGGCTGGCTCCTGAGGAATCTTCTGTGCTGTAGCTCCAGCAACTTCAGCATGAGAAACCAGCTCTGATCTCCCTGGGTGGCCCCAAGAGTCAGCGGCAGCAGTTGGCCAAGGGAAAGAGCTAGTTACTCAGTGCTGATGCTGAAAAAAAATAAATGCCTCTTGGCATCTTTTGAAATGGGAATTGGTGCCGTTGCCGGGCTATCTCATCACTTGGGAGTCTGAAGTAGTGGTGGTCCAAAAGGAGGGTCTTTCAAAGCCCATAGCACGTGAGTAGAACCCTGCATCTTCCCCAAACTCTGAGGGAGAAAGATCTAGATCATGTGGACGTGTTCTGTGAGCTGCTGGCTCAGATGTTCAACAATCAGGAGGATTAGCCCCAGAGTGGGACCCAGGTTGTCAGGGACTGCCCAGTTCTCAGTAGATGAGGCCGAGTCTCAAAATCTCTCGGAAGTTCCTCCGAAAGTCTCCCATCTATGGGAGTGTGATGGTTTGAATGGAAATGCCCCCATAGGCTCAGGTGTTTGAATATTTGGTCCAGTTAATGGCACTGTTTAGGGAGGTTTAGGAGGTGGGGCCTTGCTGGATGAAGTGTGTCACTAGGGATGGGCTCTGAGGTGTGAAAACCTAGAACCAATCCTGTTCTATGTCTGCTTCCTGCTTGATGTTCAAGATGTGGCCCTCAGCCTCCTGCTGCCACTTCTGCCCACCGCCATCGACTGTAGCTTTCTGGAACAGTGAGCCCAAACACCTTGGTCATGGTATTGGCACAGCAATGGATAAGTAACTTATACCGGTGGTAAATAACTCCAAGGTGCCAAGATACATCTTAAGTGGACATTGAACTTTCTCCTGGGCTTATCACTTAACTCTTGTGGCATATGACAGCTCTGACTTCTCAGTGAAGTGGCAGAAACTGGCTCTTTTTCATTCTCTTCAAAGGTCTCGCGCTGCCCACACTAGGGTTGACTGCTTTTTTTTTTTTTTCTTTTTTGCCACATCAGGATGACAGGGAGTGGACATAGGCCATAATTTTGTGGCAGAGTGTTGTTCCATGATCCCTTAACACCTTCAGTTGCCAGAGGCCTTTGGTGTGCTGGCCTAGAGTTGTGAGTCAGGGCCGGGAGAAGCGTGGACTTCCTGGCAAGGGGAGGTAAATATAAGGGGCAGGAGCTTGCCCACAGTCCTGCCTCCATCCCACTGAGTCCTGGCACCACCCCCAATGGGTACCACCATGCCCAGCTTCTTGGAGCTCTTTGGGGGAACTTGAAGATCACCATCCATTATCCAGTGATGTATTAACTCTAGTAGGGTTCCTCTGTGGAGAACTCTGGGAGAGAGTGTCCTGGGATCCATTTTCATCTTGTTGGAGGCAGTCCCAGCAGCTCTTCCACCAGCCGTTTCATTGCTTGACGAGGCCCCTGTGTTCGTTAGCCAGGTGGCTTTTGTGTGATTTCTGGGTGTCAGATTAAGAAGCGTGCTGAGATAAAAAGGGAAGAGAATTTAGTAGTGATGATAATAATAGTCGATATTTTGAGACACTTACTGCAGTAATATAATGGAATTATTGGTATGAATTACACAGCGGAAAATATAGAATTTGTTTTGAAGAAAGAACAAAGGCCTAGAGGTTTTTGGATTTTATTGTGTGTGGTCTGAGGCAGGAAGGTAGGGGCTGCATTCTGTCACAAAGCAGAGTCGTCGTCCACCCCCCACCCTCCCCCTCCCCCCCGCCTTTTAGCCAACGACCGCAGTTGTATCCCCAGAATCTCAGACATTTCAAACTGAAAGAGTTTTCTACTCCAATCCAAGCCTCTCATTTTATAGCTGAGATCCTTAGGGCCTAAAAAGCGAAGTGCCTCTTTCAAGGTGACTAGGCCAAACAGGTTCCAGGTCCCATGTCCCAGGTCCCATGCAGGGGCCTCTGTCCTAAGTGATCCCCTTGGCCGTGGGAGAGCAATGGAAGCGTGGGAGGCACCACCTAGGCCTGCAGCATAGGTGGAAATACCAGCCAAGCCCGTCTTAGAGCTCCGCAGTACTGCTGAGAGCGCCTCTAATGACCCGATGCTGGACATTTGGCAGCACCCTACATTGTCTTTTGGATGCTATATGGATGAGCAATAGAATACTAACTATCAGCTACAGCATCAACACTTATTCATAAAGTAGCAGGACTGGCGTGTGGGGTAACCCACAGAGCAAAGATTGCTATAGGCACATGGGAAGCCCAACGCGATGGAGACCCGTGGGGAAAGGCTGGCTCCTTTCCTGCAGACACCCAGCTCCCCAGCCCTCCTGTGACTTGTTTTCCCAGTCTAAGACTGCTTAGGATCCGTTTCCACTGGATTTCATCAGCCTAGAAAATGGAGAAGGGGCCATGCAAAATAGTGCAAGGTGTTGAGTTTGGTATGTCTTCCGTCTGAGTAATGACCAGGCCTGACCTTACTTGGCTTCCAAGATCATGAAATTCGGCCCATTCAGAATGTTTAATGTTAAGTGCCAGGTCAGATTTGTAAAAAAGAAAAACGGAGAGAGTTACCACCATAAAATAAAACATGAGACAAAATGGATGCGAAGAGCTTTGTTTTGGAATTGTCCGATGGTTCCTAGTTTAATACCGACAAAGACTGATAAGTAAGGAGGTATTTACTGTACACAAACACCCACTTTTAAAGTCCTAGGCTTAATACACTGAGGTCCAGTTCTGGATGTAGCTGTACCAGGCCTTTCCTTGCTCAAGTATTCTCATCTCCAAGTTCCTAAAGTGCATAGAATCCTGGCTTGTTTCCCCCTGGTTGTATGCAGGTGGTACTTAATTGTGGTTCCATGCCATGCTGAGCACCCAGCCAGTAGTCGTCTACTTAAGCCTGCTAGGATTTAAGGATGCACTCCCTAGAGGCACGCAGAACTGGCTTGCTGCCAAGAACCCTCAGATTCAAGCCTTAGGCCAAGGCTGTGAATTTGGGTCTTCATAATTGTAAACCATCCATGGAATTGTCTGCCCAGAATTGAATTTTAAAACCTTTTCATTTTTCAAGGGTTGAGGAAATTAATTCTTTGCTGCATTTGCTCTTTAAAAATAGCTGTAGGAGGGCACTGTCTGTCGATGAAAGTCCCCTCTATAGAGTCCTGCGCATCTGTAAAGTAGTTCTGTGCCAGAAAGGCCCTCCTTCCACTGTGTGCACGCCGTGCCCCTGTGGGACACTTGGCTCACTCTTTCCACTTGGCGACCCACTGATCTGGCTGGGTTTCTCTTTCTCCTCTGGTGGGCAGAAAACCCAGAGTTGATCTAGCTGGACTACATACACAGTCATCGTGTTTGTCGCTGTGTTTATTTTCCCTGTACTGGATTTTAGCTTTTTTCATTTGTTAGTTGCTGTCTTGAAGCCAGCTAGCATGAATGCATTCATGAATTCCTTCCTTCCCTGAAGCGCCAAGCGATGAACCCAATGCCTTGCACTTTTTAGTTTTAGAAGTGTCGTGCCACTGAGTTTCGTCTCTAGCCCTCTCAAGCTTTCTCTCTAGTAATAAAATAGTTAAAGTCATTGTGAATTTTGAAAATAAATGAAAACACTCTTATAAGTAGCAATGGAAGCATCTTACACCTGGCAATTGATGCTTCTAGCATCCCAGAGATGTGGGTATATACTATTTCCTTATGTGTCATTGGAAATTGTATAGTGAAAGCACCTAGAAATAACAGTGGTGTAAACTATCCTTTCAAATGGAAGAAATCCTGAGTCAGATGACCTAGGTCTGATATGGTGGCTCCACTAAATCACCTTCTAGGCTGCTGGTTTTAATAGGCTTATAAAGTTACTCCAAGGTTATTTCATGGCCCAAGACGCCTGTTGGAATTGCAGCCATATTGTCTGCATTTCAGGGAGGCAGGAAGGGAAGAGGGCAAAGGGCTGACTGCCTTTTATGGAGTTTTCTTACAACCAGACCATTTAAAATTGGCCAAGATTTAGTCAGATGAACTCACCTAGCTGCAAGGGAGCCGGGAGCATGTCAGTTTACTCAACAAGACACAACCCAGGTAAAAGGGCTTTGTCAAAGTTACTTCTGGTGTTTCTGGGAAGTTTAGGTATACTTAGGCTTTAACTGATGCATGGTAAAGTAAACCAAACACATGACTTTTTTTTTTAAACTTTTTGAAACTTTGCTATGATTTTATCATTTGTGCATATACTGGATATTTTAAAATATTTAGCCAGTACAGACCTACCTAAGGCTAGAAGAGACTTTAGATAGATTTTCCCCCAAGGATTACATGTTCTGGAAAATAATTATAGGGATGATTCAAGTATCAGAAGTGATTAAATCGGGCTAGGGTGATGGGGTTGGCATCAGAGGCTTCACAGACATGTCACAGAATGCCTTGTGTCTGGAGGAACAGCTGCTCTTCTGCCTCATTCATTTTTGCCATGGCAGACTCTTGTTTTACCAAATCTTCTGGTTTGATTGATTTTTTTGTTTGATTGTTTAGTTTTTGTTGTTGTTGTTGTTGTTGTTTTTAAAAAAAAACAGAAGTATAGATTTTTGCTTGCAATTTGATGTTTGACAATTAATAAACTTTTTTGTTTCTCTAAAATGCCAGGCAAAGCCCGGTGAGGCATGGTGACTCACATCTATAATCCCAGCACATAAAAGGCTGAAGCAGGAGGACTGCCAAGAGTTCAAGGCCAGCTTGAGCTACAGACTGAGACCGTCACTGGCTCTGCTTTGCAAAGCCAGGCAAAGATAACACCAGGCTGTGGGCTGACAGCTTAGATCTATTTTGGTTGTTGTTGTTTTTGGTTTTTTGAGACAGGATTTCTCTGTAGCTTTGGAACCTGGCAGCTTAGCTCTTGAGCCTGGGCTGTGTCTTGTTTTCGTCCTGCAGCTGAGCCTTTCGGCCTGCTGGGCCCAGGTGGCCTGTGATGTGGCTGGGGACCTTGCTCCACAGTTCCTGCCTCACCATACCCAGGCCCCTGTGGCTAATTTGTCTTGGACTATGAAGAGCTCTACAAATGTCAAATGTCAAATGACGTAACTCAGGCTTTAGAGCGAGACAGCACAGCGAGTTACATCATTTGTCACAGCGATGGCACCTGTCCGTGAGGACTGTTCACGATCGTGTTGTGGGGTGAAGAGGAAAAGTAGGCTTGAATTTCTGTAGTCAGAAGAAACATGGAGGAAACCTGCCTGCAGAGCCAGTGAGAGCTCCAGGTCTTGGTGAGGTCACAAAGCCTTCTTCCCATGGCCAGTTTGTGAGAACGTTCAAGAGCATGGCAGACATGTTAATTAAAGAAATCACCCTTTCCCCTAAAGATTTTAAGTGCAGAGAAAAGTAGACTGCTTATGTTTCAATTAAAATGGGTTATTGGCCAGGCATGGTGGCACATACCCATAATACCAGCCCTTGGGAAGTCCAGGCAGGAGGGGTGGCATGAATTCAAGGCCAGTCGGTGCGGTGCGTTGGCCACCCTGTCTCCAAACAGCACAAAAGGAAGGGTGCTTTCTTGTTCTCTCAAGCCTAACCTGCATCTGCTTCTCTTCAGCTTTTAGATTAATTTGAATACAAGATCAGATCTGACTGGCCCAAGTGTTCAACTAACTCTTCAAGGAATATCCACATTCTCCGTGAGAGGAATAACAACGTAGGTATGTCCCGCTAAGACACGTCTCTGTTCCCTTTTGCCTCCCCGTGAATTATAGTAAATAGCGCATGCTTGTTGAAAGGAAAGGATCCTTCAATGACTTACTAGACTTGACCAACAAGGAGAACGGGAAAGCTGCCATGGCCCAGCCTCTGTTCTCAGTCCAGGACAAAGGAGGGCAAGGAGGACAAAGAGACAAACTTTATTTCCATTTCTCCAGCACATCAAAGAAATTTGGAATTTCTGGTAGATTTTTCATTTCTGCTTTGGTTTTAAGACCTGGTTTCAGGACTGGACATGGCTGTTCATGCCTTTAATCCCAGCACTGGGGAGGCAGAGGCAGACTGATCTCTGAGTTTCGAGGCCAGCCTGGTCTACAGAGCGGATTCGAGGGCTACACAGAGAAACCCAGTATTGAAAAAAACCAAATCCAAAACAAAACAACAACAGCAAAAAACCCCAAACCTTAAAATTGTATCAGGATGTTCTCTTTTTAATTAATTAATTAATTAATAATTATTATGCATTATTGTTGAGATAGGGTCTCATACCCATGCTGGCCTTGAATGTGGCTGTGTAGTAGAGGATAATCCCAGCTTTTTAAGCTTTTTTCTTGAAGCATTTACTTTATGCGTGGGTGTGGATAGGCTCTTGCCATAGCGTGTGTGTGGAAGTCAGGGACCAACGGTCATTTTTCCCCTTCCACCACCCGCGTTCTGAGGATCAAACTATGATCTTCAATCTTGGCAGCAAGCGCGTTTGCCCGCTGAACCATCTTGCCAGTCCTCCAGGAATGTTTTGTAACCTCTTTTTCTTTCATGTCTTGATGACAGAAAGCTAGTTAAGAGGCTGTGATCTTTGATCTCTTTCTCACCAATTGAAGAAGCCCTTGCCAGAGATTTCCCAAAGTGTTTTTGGCTCTGTGTTTGTTTCACTTTGATTTTAGAGAAGTCTCCAAGGCTCCCCTGGACTTGCTGTAGGCTCAGGAGTCTTCAGTCTATTGTACACATTTTGGAGATTTTTTTTTTCACCCTACCCATTATGTCTTCATCATTGGCTACCAGAGTTCTCGTAACTGTTTTTAGCAGTGGCTACTTGAAATCATTCCAGGGAAACAGTTACCATAGTTACCAGGGCTATGAGAATTACCCCAAACCCACCCCGTTTCATTGTAAGACAGAGTGTCATATGGCTTAGGCTGGCCTTGAACTCCTGATCCTTGTGCTGCTAACCCCCTCCCCAAGTTTCAGGATTACAGGTGTGAGGTTTAGTTACCCTAAACCTCAAGGCCACACACGGCTGATGTTCTCTTATTCTGTAGAGCAGCAAAGAAAAGACCAGATTTTATTGTTGATGTTCGGTTTCATGTATTTGAAGTGGTGTATGTATGCTTTGTATATAAGGGAATGCTTACCTCAGAAAGTGAAATATTAAGACACCTTGTGGAAAATTAGATATGCATGTGTATTTCCTGTATTGCGACCTTAAATTTTGGTCTAGCGGTTGAATTTGGTCTGTCATTGGTCCAATTTTGGGCCGATTGCTGCCTTCAGGTACCTCCTGGAGGGGAAAAAGATGTTTTAATTGACTAGCTCCATTTTGCATTGCCCGAAAGCCTCAGGAGCCAGGACCACCATGACCTGGGCCAAGACTCAGTAGAATTCTGGAGCCAGGGACTCAGTGGGGCAAATGGCGGAGCTAGGCCGGGGCAGCTTGCTTTCAGCCCACCCTGAAAATGGAGAAGTGGAGCTAGCACGCGGTACAGCTTTACCTGGTGGCACGCACAGTCCCGTGCTGCCGTTCAAGGCTGGAAGCGTCACTTGACACACCTGGTGCTCCAAGTGTCATTAAGTCCACAGAGAGTAGAGTGACTTCCCCACAGACATCAAAGAACTACCCCAATGCACCTTACTGTCCCCGCTCTCAGGAAGACTCTGACTGTCCATTTTCCAATTTGTTCTTCTTGGAACTCCTTGTGAGATTACAGGAAGTATGTAGTGCCCTCCTCAGTTAACACTCAGCCGTTTTTTTGTGGTTGGGGGTGTCGGTTGGGTGTCCGGGTTGTCAGGTGATAATGATGGGTGAGGGTCGGTGGAGCACCCTGTGGGCATGTGTGAAGTGCTTCCGGAGTGGGGTCACACCTCTGCTGTGAGGTGGGCTCCACCCTTCTTGCCCTGGCCGTGCTTGTGAGCCCAGATCTGTGCCTTTGCTTTCTAGAGCAAGATGAATGCCATGCTGGAGACCCCCGAGCTCCCCGCCGTGTTTGACGGGGTGAAGCTGGCTGCTGTGGCTGCTGTTCTCTACGTCATCGTGCGGTGTTTGAACCTGAAGAGTCCCACTGCCCCTCCTGACCTCTACTTCCAGGACTCCGGGCTCTCACGCTTCCTGCTTAAATCCTGTCCTCTTCTGACCAAAGAGTGAGTCCACCGCCCCGCCTGTTCCTACCTGTTGTTCTGTTTGGCTTTGTGTGATGTTCAAAGAATCTTTCCATCCAAAGGATGTTGCTTATTGGGAGTGGGCTTGCTTGGCTCGCATGACATCCTGGGTTCTAGGCTCAACACCGCAAAGCAAGCAAGCAAGTAAACAATGGATCTCGTATTGTACCTGTAGATCGTGGATGGAAAATGGCCTCGTTGGTGTTAGAAACAGTCTCGGTAGTCAGCTAGTGTTTAGGTAACGAATGGTGGGAGAAAGGCTCATATCTCTGTTGCTTAGAAACATCCTGTCCTACACAGCATGGTGTCATCATCCTCCATGACAAGGACTTTTCAGAAAACATTAGACATTTTTAGGTAGATATAAAACCTTGGGTAATATTGTAACTCTTGCCACTCTAAGGACAGAGAAGCCATCCCCACAGAGGCCTTGTCGTGGGGTCCTCTTAACCCCTGGACACTAAAAATTGTCTAGAGCACTGGCCAAAAGAACACACTTGAGTGCTTTCTCTGATCCCTTGCATGTTGGATGGGGGCGGCATGCCTCCAAGAGAGGAAACCATGGTCGTGGGATGAATGGGAGCTGGGATCAATCGGGATTCACAACCCGTCCCCAAGAGATGCAGTGTTAAGTTTCCCACTGATGTCTTCAGATTAACGGGGTCTTCTTTTGGGGCTCAACCAAGCCAGAAGCAGAAGCGTTCCATGTCTCCCTTTTTAGTCTGACCAACTCCCTCCCTCTCTTCGTGCGCCCCACAGCTTGCTCCATTCATCCCCTCCGCTCCTGTGCCTCAAGGCTGTGCTGTGGCCGTGCAGAGAGATGTCCTCAGCACAAGCCTGGCAGGTTTCTAAAACCTGATGGACAGGGCAGAAGGATCCTCCACCCTCTTCCGGAGAGTTGGTGACTGAGTGTATGTTTGACTCCGAGGAGTAGACACAGGCATCTGAGAGTTCTTGCCTTGTGCAGTCTTGTCATTTGGTTGATTTTCAGAGGCTAGTAGTCATGGTGGGGGACCTTCCATGTGGCCCTTGGGCATTTGGGAGGGTCTCCAGTGCAGTGTCGAATAGTCGGGACTATGCTGCTGTGGCTCTAGATGTCGAGAGATGTTGCTTGATGCTCATTGGAGGATGTGCGTACAACACTAATTTCCTAATTGTGTTTGAAACTGCTCGTGTGAGGGAACTGTCCATCACAGTAGCCCACACCCCAGGAGCCATATAGGATATGGTGTTTTTATTACACGATATTTGCTGTTAAAATCTTTTCTGTCAAGGGAATGCATAGTACCTGTGTATTGAAAATTGTCCAGCATTTTACCTTGTATTTTCAATGTTTCTCCTATATTTCCCTTGGATACCTCACTAATCTACATTTACAATGGCTTTCAGATTCCCTGGAACCACCAAACCCAGTTCCTCAGTCTTCTCATTTGCAGAGAGCTTTTGAAAACCAAATTTATGCCAGGTGGTGGCACATGCCTTTAATCCTGAGACCAGCCTGGTCTACAGAGTGAGTTCCAGGACAGCCAGGGCAGTCTTAAACAAACAAACACACACAACAACAACAACAACAACAACAACAAAAACAAATGAACAAATAAAAAACCCAAATGTATTGTCAAATTTTCATGTTATCCCCAAATGCCTGACTGGAAGCAACTTAGAGAGAAGAGGTTTTATTGAGCCCCACAGTTTGAGAGGGTGCAGTCCATCTTGGTGAGGAAGGCATGGGGATGGGAACAGCTTGAGGCTGGAGCAGTAGCGTGAGGTGGCTGGTGTCTGCAGTCGGGAAGCAAAAGCGTGGGCTCAAACCACTCCCATGGCCCTAAGCCTGCCATCTAGACCTCATGTCCAAAAGGTTCCACCACCTGCCAGAACAGCGCTACTACGTAGGGAGCTCATGGGGAGGCTCCTCCCTTTCAAAACCATAACACCCAAGTGCTTAAAACCCTGTAGGTTTATATGTAGACAAGTGTAAAATTTATACTAAGGATTTTGAGGGAGGGTCGATGGGAACACCGCTTTTGCTCAGGCTCTGGAAAAATACTATCAATTTTTTATTCTGTACCGCTTGTTCAAAGTGAGAATAAAAGCGGCTTACAGCAGGACTTAACTCTCTTTCTTACTTTCCTTTGAAGAAGAACCCAGAAACATTAAGTTCTATAGTCTTCCTTTGTATTCTTCATTTCCTGGCTTGTGTTCCTACATGAGCCTGTGGTGTTGACCTGGTGACTGCTCCTGAGATGGCCGGCGCTCACTTCCGGGGTGGTCAAGTACCCCCTCCATCCTTATGGGTCATCAACCTGAGCCCGTGGCATCCACACAATGTCCCCCAGTCACTGACCAATCTCCAGGCTTTCTTCCAACACGGCCTAGATTCGGAGGCTGCTGAGGCCCAGGCTAAAGGCAGAGCTCATATTTGCTTAGGACTTAGGTGCAGCTTGAAAAGGTAGACATGAAAGACAAGTTCTTCAGGAAGCACCGCTTCCGAGAGCTTTCCCTTGGTCACAGAGCCAGCTCACCCCGAGCAAGTTGGGATATTATTTAAGCAGTGGCATTCCAAGTACACAAGCCCATTCTAACGTGAATGGGACAAAAGGATTCTGTCCCCCGCTAGGTTTTTGTTTTAACCCATTGTCTTATTTCTGGTTAGAGTCTGGTACTGTTCGTGTGGTGCCAGCAAACTGTCCCCACAGCCTCTCTTTGGTGCCCGTCCCTGTGTTTCACATTTAACAGCCCTCGGCTGTTTGTTCCTCTGTTTGTTTGCTCCTAGACAAGGTCTTACTATGTAGCCCTGGCTGTCCTGGAACTAGCTCTTGTAGACCAGGCTGGCCTCGACCTCACAGAGATCCGCCTGCCTCTGCCTCCCGAGTGCTGGCATTAAAGGTGTGTGCCACTGTGCTCAGCTAATCCTCTTAATGACTTGGAGGCCAAACTCATTTTTCCTGTCATTTTAAGGATTGGGAAGCTGGGCGTGGCAGCGAGGGTACCTGAGACAGACTACAGTGTCTAAAGTGGGTTCCCTTCTTGTCCCTGGGCAGAGGTGGACAAGGAGTGTGTGTTCTCAGGGTACAGGGGAAAGCACAAGAGGCTAGCCCACAGGAGGGCTGTTAGCAGGGTTTCCCCCACCAGGTGGCCTTCAGTTCCTGCACATCTATTTCTGTCTCTCTGGTGGAAGCCACTGCCTTTCTCGGAGTCACATTTCTGGAATGGCTTCACTTGTGTTTGAAGCTGAGGGTAGGAAATGGCTATTGTGGGTAAAAACTTCTCCTGGAACTTTGAAGTGTTTTTCCTGGGAGGAAGCCGTCTCCAGGCTCCCCAAACACTCGCCCCTGCTGGAAGGTTCAGGTCGCTGATTCACAGTGAGTCGCCCAGTAGCCCGACTCAGGCAGGCAGCTGCTTATTATGACTTCCTTGCAAAACCAGACTGAGCCTCTTGCTGTGCCCAGAGAGGAAACAAGATGAACGTGAATATTCAAAGTAAAGGAAAGAGAGCTTTTTCCTCTTCTTAGCATTAAAGTCAGCTTTTAAGTCTGATTTTGAAATAATTGACCCAAAGGCACATTGCGAATGAGTTCTGTGATGCCTGGGGGAACGGCTACTTTGGTGGGGGGGGGGGGTGCTGTGCATCCTGTTCACTTAGCAACACATCAATATTTACCTAGAGATTCAAGAAGTGTTTGCTTTTGGTGAAACAAGCAGACCAAAGCTCAGTTAGGAGCAAGGAGTCTCGGGTGGTGATACAGGTCTGCATTTTCTTCAGAATAGACAAATTAATGCATATTCATTCATTTTAAAATATAGAAAGTAAAGCACATTTTAAAAAAAACTTATAATTCCTTTAATCAGAAGTAATATACCACTGCTGTTTGAGTGAGCATATGTGGGGAGATATATATATGCCCTCCACGAAATCAGGATGGTATGATTTCTGATCCCCCCGCCTCTGTGTGTGTGTGTGTGTGTGTGTGTGTGTGTGGTTTGCTCCTCAGCATTAACCTCCTGTGGTCCTGGCATCCCTGCTCTCTGTCCTCCTTGGGGAGTGGAAACAGAAGCTAAACACTGGAGAAGGGAGGAGGGCTCGTTGTGTCTAGAGGGGAGTAGGTAAGTTAGGGAAGGTGTCATAGAATGTGACACAGTTTAGATTTTGACTACCAGGACAAAAAAGAAGTTAAGCAGGGGTAGGGAGTCCTTCTGCTTTCTGTCTGTCTATCTGTCTGTCTGTCTGTCTGTCTGTCTTCTCTGATCCTTGATGTGGAACAAGCAGGCCCTGTCTCTCTCTCTAGTATGCTAGGGGTAATCATTTGCATATAGTAAAGTATACAGACCTTAAGTCTACAGTGCAGGGCCTACGTGCTCAGCTGTATAACCACTCCCAAGCTGCCTCCCTGCCTCTGACCCACCCAGATGTCATAATAGGACTTGAGCTGTCTTCCTCAAGCAGGTCAGCCCTCAAGCCTCCTTCAGTGTGGCCCCAAACTTGTGTGTCCGTTCCCATCCCTCATGACATTCTCTCATAGCCCAGGAAGGGCCTGCCCACAGAACTGTTGTCCTCTGGGTACTCCAAATTTCCTTTGGTTTTCACCAGAATACCCTTAGGGTGGATGTCTTGAGGGGGATGTGTATGTGTGTGTGTGGTGTGTGTGTGTGTGTGATGTGTGTGTGTGTGGTGTGTATGTTTGTGTGTATGAGGGAGACGTTCATGTGTGTGTGTGATATTTGTGTGTGCATGTGATGTGTGTTTGTGTGTGTTCAAGTACATGTGTAAGACCATATGAATGCCAGGTGTCAATGTTGGGTGTCTTCTTTGGTTATTCTCCACCTTTATGTCTTGAGACAGGGCCTCTTTTTTTATTGATTTTTATTGAGCTCTACATTTTTCTCTGCTCCCCTCCCTGCCTCTCCTCTCCCATTTAAGGTCCCCATGCTCCCAGTTTACTCAGGAGATCCGAGACAGGGCCTCCTGCTGAACCTGGATTCACCAGTCCAGCAAGGCTGCTTGGCCAGTGGTCCCTTGAGGCCACTTGTTTTGTCCCTCTCCCCACACCCCCAGTGCTGAGTTACGCCTGCCTCCGTGCCTTGGCTTTTATGCCGGTTTGGAGATCCAGACTCAAGTCCTTGTACAAGCATGGCAGGCCATTCACTCACCGACCATCCCCCCAGCCACTGAAATAAACTCTGCCATCAAAACCTTAGGCCGCATCAGACGCTGAGAAAACCTTTCCTATTTACCCCTCCCTTTTAGACCCAGTGAACCTCCTCCCTTCCCCAGCGCATACCTCCCTTTCCATCTGACGCCTCTCATCGGCTTCTGTGGGAGTTTCTGTCACTTTCCACTTCGCCGCTGGAGTACACGCACCGCAGATGGAGCCACACGCTTGGCAGAACAGAGCAGGGCCACTGGTGCTCCCAAGCCTCGAGGGTGGCATCCTTCTGCCTCCTAGTCTCCATAGGCAAGGGTAGGTGAGAGATACTCAAACTTTGGCAAATGCCATCCGTGTCAACCAAGAGAAACCAAGAAACCGCACTGGACCCCGCTTGCTCAGTGGCACCCCGGGGAGTCAGGTGTCCCTTTAGCACTGACAACGCTGTTTGTCAAGAAGGCTCTGTCCTGTCTCTGAGAGATGTGTTTTGTTAAAGGGTTTTTCTGGTCTTATTAGTCGGGGCAGCCCCCAGATGCATAATAGCCATCCCCAGCCTTTCCCCGGGGGTCCGGCTGAAGTAGCTGCTGGCAGATGCAGGTTGGAAAGTGAACAGAGGCACCAGGTGGCACTTTCTGTCACCTCCCTCCCCACGGGAACCTAAAGCTGTGCCTTCCCACTCACGAGCAGGCGCATCTGGCTGCGTTGTGCTCTAGCTAGAGGTGAAGGAAGGGACTTCGGGGAAGCATGACAGGCTAACGGACAGGCCTGAAGTAGAGCTGGTATCTTCATGGGATGTGAAAGACATCTAGACTTCCCTCTCTGTCCGGCAATGAGACAGAACCCGAGCTGTGTTTAAGGCGTCCCCAGAGACAAAAATATCATAGTCTTCTCCTGCCGCCAGGTACCACCTGGGTCACCCAGAACTGAGTGTTTTTGTTCACAGTGGGTTTGACAACATCTGAAAACTTGACTATGAGTCCGCACCCATTCCGACACCTTGCCAAAACCAACAGTTGGCATCCTGTGCCCTCGTGGCATCTCGGAACACTGCTTCAGGGAAGCTGCTTCAACACTGTCACGAGAGAGCCGGCAGAAGCCCAGTGGCCCTTGGGTAGATCCTGGTGGGTCATGGGTGTTTTTCCCATTGCTTCGCTCACCAGAGTTCAGGCCCCAAAGGGTCTCCTGCTGAACCCTTCTCATCCTGACCAGCCCCTAGCTTTAGTTCTTTGCTGTAGCCCTTTGGTTGTCTGGCTCGCTCTCCCTTGTTAGACTCAGCTGTTGGGGTGGAGCTTAAGTCCTTAGAGATGTTTACATTTGTAGGAATTTCCTGAGGCGTTGTTTGAAGATGGGTTTTGACTTGACTTCACTGAGGCTGCTCTCCTGCTTCACGGCCCAGTCCTCAGACCTGGATGACTCACTTCACAATTGTTCCTGGCACAGCAGGGAAGAGCTGCTTTTAGTTTTTCTCTCAAACAATATTGATCACTTTCTTATCTGAGATTCTTGTCTGTGTCTGTCTGTCTAAGAATGCATGCCATTTGTGTACAGGTACCTGCAGAAGCCAAAAGAGGGCACAGGGCCCTTAGAGCTGGGGTTGCAGGTGTTTGAAAGCCCCAAGTGGGTGCTGGGGACTGAACTCCGGTCCTCTGGAAGAGCAGCAGGTGCTGTTCACCGCTGTGCCACCTCCCCAGCCCCTCAGCTCATTCTCTATCCTGTCACCTGCGCTCTCTTCCTAACAAAAAGATCTATTGTTCTTTTATCCACCACAAATAAAAGCCTGGTTCTACATACTGTGCACACTGTGTTTGTCAGAAATGTGCAAGATAAAGGCACTTTTGCCCTAGTGTGCCAAGGAACTTTTAAACAATGAGACATACCCTACCAGGAAACCCAACACCGATTCAGGTGGCTCTGGTAGAGCAGTGGAACGCATGGAGTTCTTTTCTCTATCAGAAGAATGGAGGACTTCATATATAAACATCCACTCTCCCGCAGTTTCCCTCCTGCCTCTGTTTTGTAAGACATTTCTTTTGCAATACCAGTGCCAAAGCCTGGGCTAGCCTGCCTCCCCATGCCAGCCTGCAAACCCTGGGCTAACCTGCCTCCCCATGCCATCCTGCAAACCCTGGGCTAGCCTGCCTCCCCATGCCAGCCTGCAAACCCTGGGCTAGCCTGCCACCTCTATACCAGCCTGCAAACCCTGGGCTAGCCTGCCTCCCCATGCCAGCCTGTAAACCCTGGGCTAGCCTGCCTCCCCATGCCAGCCTGCAAACCCTGGGCTAGCCTGCCTCCCCATGCCAGCCTGCAAACCCTGGGTTAGCCTGCCTCCCCATGCCAGCCTGCAAACCCTGGGCTAGCCTGTCACCTCTATGCCAGCCTGCAAACCCTGGGTTAGCCTGCCTCCCCATGCCAGCCTGCAAACCCTGGGTTAGCCTGCCTCCCCATGCCATCCTGCAAACTCTGGGCTAGCCTGCCTCCCCATGCCAGCCTGCAAACCCTGGGCTAGCCTGCCTCCCCATGCCATCCTGCAAACTCTGGGCTAGCCTGTCACCCCTATGCCAGCATGCAAGTCCTAGGCCAGTCTGCCACTCCTATGCCAGCCTGAAAACCCTAGGCTAGCCTGCCACCCTCATGCCAGCTTGCAAACTCTGAGCTAGCCTGCCACCCACTATGCCAACCTGCAAACCCTGGGCCAGCCCCTCTTAGGTAAAGGTTTGTAGCAAGTACAGCTTATTTATAGTGACTCTAGAGCTGAAAAGAATTTCATTATCTTGGGTTTAAACTCCTTAATTCCCTCTTGTTCACCTACATTCCAGATGAGATTTAAATCCTTCCGTCCTCTGCTGAACACTAAGCCTGTGTCCTTTTCAGAGGCTAAACTAATTGCTAAGAGTCTTCACTTCATTGCCCTGATTTTATCCATTCCGAGAGCTGTACAAATATTTCTTGAGACAATGTAAGAGGATCTGCAGTGTCCCGATGCGCTTGTCACTTAGCTCTTAGACCTTTAGAATGTAATTACCTGGAACTCTTGAAGATGAAACACTCAGATTGTCTTTATCGGGACCAAATGCTGATGGGCAGCCTTGATTGAGGCTCCTTCTTCTTAAAGGTTGCTTGTGCACACAGTTCAAAGAATCCTTATCACCATCGTACTGTCAAGGCAAACAAAGCAAAGCAAAAGGCTGACCCTCGGATGTTGTCCTTCCTTACAAGGCCAGCCAGTTTGCCCAAAGCTGGCAGGTATTCGGTGACGCGGGACTTTCTTTTTCCTTCCTTTTGAGACAGGATCACATCACGTAGCCCTGGCTGGCCTAGAACTTACTGAGTAGCCCAGGCTGGCCTTGAACTCACAGGGATTCACCCGCCTCTGTCTTCTGAGTGCTGGGATTAAAGGTGTGGGCCAGCATGCCAGGTGACATGGGACTTTCCATGCTAATACTGAAGAAGTCTCAGATAATCGGGATGGGTTGGCCACACTGTTTCTCGCTGTCTTCTCTTGTTATAAAGTGAGGCTGTTTGTTTTAGTGTGAATTGCTTTGCCAGTAACTAGTTTAAATTTTCCTCTTAGATGTTTCTTCCCCTTCTCTGTCTGTGCCCTGGTAGATATTTATCCAGGAGCAGGCTGACCAGGACAGGAAAGGAAGGCGCTGCCATCTTTGAAGCATCTTGCCTTGCTTGACTTGAGCTGGGTACCTGACTTGAGCCTGCTACTGAAGTTACCTGTGCCTGTACCTGGGACCCAGATCGTAGCTCTTTGTGACACTTCTGTTCCTTCTTTCGGAAATTGCCAAAGCCTGAAATATCTAAAGAGGTTCAGAATCTAAGAATTTTCATGATCCCTCCATTTTATTTAAATAGAGGCTATGTCACTCAAGATAAAACAACCAATTCCAGCTTCCCAAACTCCTCCCTCTCCCACTTGATCCCTCCCCTTGAGGCCCTGTTCCTCAAGCCTGATCACGTCCTTCAGGGCTCCCCTGTGCCTTTAGAAATGCAAAGGAAAAGCTGTACTTGTGAGTCATAGCATTTGGCCAGCTGGTAGAGGCAAAAAGATCAGGAGTTCAGGGTCAGCCACAGCTACAAGAGACCCTGTCTCGAAAGGGGGAATGTGCCACAGTGATACCTTTACTCCGTGTCAAACCCAGTGCGGATGCATGGGCAAGAGGGCCGGCTACTGCTGGGGCTCCCGTTGCTAAGTAGGTGCTAAGTTCTCTTAGTGCTGGCCTCCATCTTTCCCTCTCTCACACTACTTTCCTTAGACTTCATTTGCCAGGCCTGCCTGGGACCACGCCCACTTCTCAGGTCCTTTCCGGTGTGTATTTGCCAGAAAACTGCTTCAGGATCCAGAAGCAGAAACAGACCTGCTTTCTAGGAAGCCTGAAATTGCTAAATATAGCGGGCTTTCATCAGCATCTCATGTTTTATTGACCCCATGAATTTAGTAGTTACCAATTTTATAGCAATCTGTTCTTCGCCGCCTGCCTCTCAGCACCTCTCTCCTCGCTACAGCGGGTAGTGTACACCGTGCCACCAACAGTGTGTGTAATTGAGACAGAAATCAACTTTACTGATATGTTCTAGGGGTAAATAGGTGTGATTTCCAAATGTCCCGCTAGCAGTCATCGGTGACGATGAGACTGAGCATTGTTCCCTTTCGGCGTTTGTATTTTGTCCGAAACGTCCCAACTTCTCCCTCTCCCACTTGTCCCCTCCCCTGGAGGCCCTGTTCATCAAGCCTGACCATATTTCTTCAGGGCTCTGCTGTGTCTTCAGAACGCAAAAGAAAAGCTGCGTAGGAGTCATGGCACTGGGGAGGTACACGGAGTGCGTGGTTTTGGAAGCCTCGTGTCCCCAGCAATGGAAATAGCTTTCCTGTACATAGAGCCTTGGGGGAATGGCTTTGAGATCAGAATCCAGAGGCGGTGAATGTAACTACTTATGGGATGCATTCTCCTGGGCTTGCAGGGCAATCTGTCGCTCCACAAAACCCCAGTAAGTTCTACTCACATACACAGTTCGTGTTCACCCGTAATTGGATGAGGTAGACCCAGCGACTACTGCTGGAAGTCCTTTTTGCCACAGAGCCTCTCTATAGAGATCTTTGGCTACCTGATGTGGCGATCTGCCCTGTCACAGGAAGTTCATGGAGATGGAAGGGAGGCAGGCGTGTGAGATGCCCTGTCTCCACCCGGGTGAAGGGTCTGGCTGAGTGTGCGCCCCGACTTTAGGCTAGGCGGCTGCCCCTGCTGAAAGTCTGTAATCTGAAACATTTGGGGCACTCCTCTCAAGGTCAGCAACTGATGGAGAGCCATCTAGGCTTCCCAGGAAGGGTTTCCATAGTGGTCTTGGTTTTTTCTCGTGACAAGAAACACGAAAATGTCCTTCCAGCAAGCCCCTGAGCAGCTGTGTTCAGTTGAATCACGCAAACCTGAACATGCTTTCATGTTTGAAATGAAAGATTTCAATTTGAAATGAAAGACTCTGAAGTCTCTCGTTTATATATTGTGTGTGTGTGTGTGTGTGTGTATGTATGCACACATGCAAGCACACCACACGCCGTAGCACCCGTTCTAGAGGACAGAAGACAGGTTGCAGGAGTCAATTCTCTTTTCCCCGCCATGTGGGCTCCAGGGGTTGAACTCGGGTGGTCAGATTTGGCAGCAAGCACCTTTACCTCCTGAACCATCTTGCTAGCCCCAAATCTTTATATTTTTTTCAGAGTGAAATTACCAAGCCATACTTTCGTGGGCTTTTCCTTCCTTGGTTTTGAATAAAGGGAGATATTTTTCTCTAAATCTAAATAAATAGAAAATAACTAATAGATAAGCCTAGTAAGATCAGTAATATCTATCTGGTAATCTATTCTTATGGTCTTTTCACTCCACCCACATTCAAGATGCTCCTTTTCCTTATCTTCACCTTCTCGGCCCATCAGCGATCCTTATCCCCGGCCTTTCTCTATAGCCAGTTCCTCTCACCTCCCCCTTCTTCTGTCTGTCTCTGGCTCTTCCCTAAGGGCAGCAGTGTACTGTAACTCCCTGAATGAGTCTTTTCATCTCCAAGTGTATTCTTTCCTTTTGAAACAAGGTTTTGCTCTGGAGCCCAGGCTGCCCTAGAACTCACTCTGTAGCACAAACTGGCCTTGAACTTGGGGCAATCCTCCTGCCCCAGCCTCCGAGCCCTGTACTTGAGTCACCAACTGCCCCACCCTCACCCCCAGAAGCTTGAGAACAAAGACCGCCTTAGAGGTCTGTGTTCCACACAGCTGTTCCTTTGCACAGAATCAATTCATGCTGGTGTTTATAGATTTCTGGAAGGAACATAAACTATCTGAATGAGTAATTTCAGGCTGGGATTGAGGAGGCAAGTGGAACCTTAGTACCGTATGTTGGATGAAGGGTCCTGTGTGATCTGCAGGACTGCTGGGCTTCAGATAGGTGGGACAGCACTGAGGTCAGTGAGGACACCAGCCAGTGAGACCGACCGACCGTGGAAACAGCACTCTTGCAGGAAGCCGGCTTTGTCTTCCAGCAATGCGTTTTACTCAATCAGACTTGTCCTGTGCCTCCAACCGGCATCCAGACTAAGAAGGCAATTGCTTTGCTTTGCTTTGCTCTGACTCCATGGGCCCTCGTGCCCCCCGTTCCCAGTGCCATGCTAGGCGCTGACTGTAATTTCCAAAGATAAACTTCACCCTGTTCAGTTAGCATCTGCACCTGTCACTTTCTCTGCCCTTTGTCCGTTGTGCTCTTTGGTTTTGTTGTTAATGAGCTTCTGATCACACTCCTCTCGGCTCTCCACCATTGCTTCCTGGCCAGGTCGTATGCAAGGTCTGGTGACAACAGCTGCCTGATTATACCCACAAGGCCCATGTCTGTAGGGGAAGAAAAGGAGGTCAGATCACAGGGAGTGTCACTTTCCCAGACAGGACTTTGGACTCGTTCCACACTGTGGTGGGAAAGGGAAGTATAGGCCTTCAAAGCAGAAGCAGGGGAATCTGTGGACGCTGGAGGAAAGGCTGTAACGTCAACACCATAGAGCAGCTGAAAAGGAGTAGACAGGGCACACAGGCAAGCTGCTCTCTCAGGGAAATCTTGGGGGCTTGTCTGCGCAATCGCGCAGAAGCGGGTATAACCAGGACAGTATTGCTCAGGGGCAAACAATCCAGGATTCCAGTTCAGCTTCAGGTGGGGAGGTTTCGAAGGTTACCACAAGGCAAGGCCAAAAGAAATGCTTTGGATTGCTGGCTGCGGTAGAGTAGGAGGCAGGAAGGGGCAGGAATGAACCACAGGAAGGCAGGTAAGAGGAGGTGAGAGCTTGGAGGATCGGGAAAATCAAAAAGGAAAGCTGTGGAGACGACGCCGAAACCTCACAAAGAGCCAGAGAGGAGAAACGGAAGATGCCAGTGAGCTTTCAGACTCTGAAAAAGAAAGCCAGGGGTGGGGTGGACTAGAAAACTACACTAAACTGGGGGAAGGCGTTCCCCAAGGCTGAGAAGTGGTGCATAGGCACCTGGCAAAGGAGGACATCTTGGAGTTGTGAGGACAGAGGTGAACTCGCCCTGGGGTTCCTGTGAGGCTACCTGGGGCCACCTCTGGGCCCAGTGGCAGGATGACTTTACCTTGCAGAATCTCGATTTCCTTATTTGTGAAGCAGAACAGTTGTGGTTGTTTCCTAGGATCGATAAGAGGAGGAAAAAGAGAACTGTGCATGAAGTGCTCTCAGCGCGCCGGCAGTGTGTTAGTAACCACAGCCGCCGTTAGGGCGAGCTCCTCATAGGCGTGCTGTTCTTCGGGTCAGATGGCAAATGGCGTAGCATACTCACGTCCATGTGAGTCTATCTGAACGGTCAACAAGACCTGTATGGGTAAGCTGGGTAGGGGAGGCCTATATAATTTCTGGAAGAGGAAATACAAGTAGCAAATAAGTAATGTTTAGCCTTGGTAATGTGGAGCATCAAAAGAAAATGAAGTGGTGTTTGATGCTCATAGGAAAAAGTATCATCAATATGATATTAATTTGTTGTTTTTATATCTGCGGCACAGTAGCTACACCTAATCCTTAAGCTGCTGACTGTGCAGCTGCCCACCCCCCCTTCCCTGCCTTGCTGAAACCGCAGCCCGGGGAGGGCCTTCACATCCCCGCTGCCGCCTCAGCTGCCTCCATGGAGAGAGACAAATTTTGTTTTAACCAAAGTCTCTGTCCTCTTATTTTACCAGTAAAGACTCAGGAGCCAGATGCTAGGGTGAAAACCTGCTAGCTCAGAGAGGCCGAGAAAGCAGTCAGCTGACCTTCTCCTCCTCCAATGTTCCAGAAAGAGCTTCTCTTCCACTGTCCTGAACTAAAAAGGACTGCCAAACTCAAAGTCCCTCCCTACTACTTCTATAGGTCTCTCCATCCATCTTCCTGACTCCCTCTTACTCTCTGTCTACTTCCTGTCAACTAGCTGCTTGCTCCGCCTCCTGCCCTATGGTGATTTTATTTAACCCTGTTTACAATAGACAGAAAGCTCTTGGATTAGGGATGTGTATTAGGGCTGGGCCACACCACAGCTAGAGGCAGGTTTTCCAATAAATAATGCAATCTCAGGGTTTTACAGTGTGACCAAATATCCTGCACCATTAATTAGACATGGGATCAGTCAAGATCGGCTAGTCTGTGCCTTGGTAACCTTTCCTAGGTCTCAGAGTTAATATCGCACCTTGCGGTAGCTGTTTACTTCATGGCAGCCGGAGAGACGGGTGCTGCCAATTATAGTCCCGCTGGGACCTCAGCTGATGGAAGATGTTATCCTAGCATGTGCCGGGAAAAGGAATTTGGCACCCTACACAGCTGGCTCCCTAAGACCGTTTCCCAGAAGTTGGCAATTCCCTTTCCATTGACTGTAGCGATGCTCTTTGGCCATGCCTGACTTTAGAAGTGCAGCTTACTGGCGCCCAGAATGGGAGGCGCGAGGGCCGCTAGGATGACTCCGTCCAGTAAGCCTGATGGCCTGAGTTTGATCAGGGCCACGGGTGGGGTGGGAGAGAACTGACTCCTGCCAACTGCAAGAGACTAGCAGCTGCTGAGGTGGGGAGGGGGCACCAGGTCTATATCAGCCTCCAGAAGGTCCCCAGACACCAAGTGGTTCTAGAGAGGTGGGAGGATTCCCCCTTGGCGGAAACTGACCACCCCAGAAGAAAAAGTCCCAGAGATGATGATGTTTGGGGATCGTCTTATGAGATAGCAGGAGCCCCCAGATTGGGAGGCCTGCCTTTCTATGGGTGGAGCACATCAGCTTTCTGGCACCCCGTATTTCAAGGAAGCGGAGAGGAAGGACACCAGCCTTGACCGTGAGAGCTGAGGTAGGCAGCCAGCAGCAGGAAGGAAGGAGCAGCGCAGAGGCTCAGCGACAAGGCACGATTGTATGTTTCCGTGGCACTGGCAGCCAGGAACGAGCTTTGGGAGCAGAAAGGAAGTTTGTTAGAGGCTCAGTAAATTTGGAGATCTCTTTCAGAAAGAAAAAAAGACAAAAGAGAATGGATGGGAATGGAAAGGAAAATTGTGAGCATCGGTCCAGGAAATTTATACAGTCAAATAATATCGGTTCCTAAAGAAAGAGCCGGGAGGGCTCCCGGGGAGGGGATGGCAAACTCCTGCCTCATAGCTGGCCCAGAACTGATGCTCAGCACCTGACCTGTAGACCTTTATTTGTGTTTAATGTGTCAAGAGGGGGAGACTCTGCTTTAGTACAGTTCTCTAGAACATTGTTATCGGTGTGGCTTTGTGGTGCTTTCGCACACTATGGACAGGAGGTCCAGTGCCTCCACTCCTCGGGGAACTGCTCACAAGGGCAGAGTTGTTGCTGTTGGAGGAAATGTTTTCCTGCGCTTTGGGAGAGGGTTGTGTTTCAGCAGGGCTGACCCACAGCCGTCCTCAACAGGGGCCTCTTTCAGCTGCACTGCAAGCTCCAGGGGCATCATTTCCTCCCTTCTGGGTCTCTGCTTGCGGCTCACTCTGCCCAGAGAGCCGTGATGTCCCCCAGCCTGCTCAAGTGTACATCTTGCTTCCAGAGTCCTCTGTCTTTATTTTTTTATCTTACAAACAGAACAAGGGGCTGGGGATTTAGCTAGGTGGTAGATCTTGCTAGCAAGTGCTCAGCCCTGAGTTCGGTCCTCAGATCCGAAAAACCAACCAAAAACAGCCTCAATGTGCAGTCTGCAATGACCTGAGTTTGCAATCTCCTGCCTCAGCCTCCCAAGGGATGAGATCACAGACACACACCACCACACCCGGCTCTTCTCCTTTCTTGCTGGTCCTAGAGGAGTTAGTTTCCTCTTTTGATGTGTTAGTTGTTTATCAGTCCTTAAATAGCTCAGTCATTTCTGCTTGCGACAGCTGTCTTTTTGTTTTTGTTTTTGTTTTTGTCTTCCCATGCTTCACTGAACATTGTGCCTTTACACACACCAGTGTCTGGTTGTGAAGAGGGCTATTGTTAGAACAACCTGCCAGTGGTTGCCTTCGAGCCATCTTCCTCCAACCCCAGGTGAGAGAGCCAGCTAGCCTCCAAACCCCACAGCAGTCAGGGCTCTGGGGCTTACTGGGTATTTGCCAAGCTTGGTGGGCGAAACATTTCTCTCTGTGGTTTCACTTGTATTTCTTTGGAAAGGGCATTTTTTTTTCAATGCATTTAAGAGCTTCCTTTTGTGTCCTTTCCTGCTCGCGGCCTCGGGCCATTGCCTCATGGCCACTGGCTGTTCTGGTCATCCTAGAGCTCCAGCTAGGCCAGGGAATTTAGGCCTTCGGTGATAGGAACTGCAAGATATTTACTCCTGGCCTGTCATTTGCCTTTCAACCTCTGTGTATTGCCATGCAGAATTTTGTAATGTACGCGTAGTCAATTTTTCAGTAGCTTCTCCTGTGCCTTGTGAAACTTCTGCTTTCCTCAGGAAGGTAATCCTTTCTAAGAAGAACTCCTCCTTTGCTTCAGAGTCTTTAAAGATTCTGAGATTTCTTCCTAGCCCATGGCCTGGTTTTTATTTTTATTTTAAAATGTTGGGCCCTTCTAGAGTTCATGTTTCTGTGAGGTACAATGTCAGCCTACTTTTTTTTCTAGATGGCCGTCCTCACCCAGAGGACATTTATCGAACAATCCGTCTTCGCTCATATTTTCAGGATTGTCTCTCTCTCTCCTCTAAGTTTCCTGTATTCAGGAATATTCAGCGACCCTGAACAGGCACCGTCTGCAGGGCTGTAGTTTAGCAGAGTGTTACGTGGGGGGCTCCTCGTTTACGCTTCCTTTCCATAATTCCACTGACTCCTTGAATGGTATCTTTCCATAGGAGCATTTAAATGCTTTTATTCAAAATCCTATTGTTTTGATTGTGCACCTGTTAAGTGTATAGACAATGAAGGGAGGAGCACACGCTGTTCTGCGGATGTTTCCAGTGTGGGACTCTTTTGCTCAAGTCTACTGAGCCTTGGAGAGCATTAGGACCCTACCTTCCTAATCTCCATCTCAGGACATGAACTCCCTGGGAACAAGAATAGAGTAAGATTCTGAATGTGGCTTCCATATAATGACTTGTATAATTACTGACAAAAAGCACAATTTTCATTAAATATTGTACGAACCCTGTCTTTTGTCTAACATCATAACTTGTCATCCTTTGAGGTTTTTTTCCTGCACGTTGAAGGAAGGCAACATGTAGTGCCAAGTGCTGATGTCAGATGTCAGCATTTAATTTTTGCAGTCATCTTTTAATTTTTGCCTTTATTTCTTTTTTATGTATATGATGTTTTGCCTGGGTGTTTGTCTGTGCACCATATGTGTGCAGTACCCAAAGAGGCCAGAAGACGGCGCCACATCAGTGGGGCTGGAAATACATTCGATGGTGAGGCACCATATGCATGCTGGGAATTGAACCTGGGTTATCTGGGAGAACAGCCAGTGTTTTTAGCTGCTGAGCCATCTTTCCAGCCCCTTCTCAAAGCCATCTTTTAATTTAGCTGTTGGTAAAAAATGGTCCACGTGGGTCACCCAGTAGTTCCACAGTTAGATGTCCCAGTTTCCCCCCCAAGGAATAATGGCAGAAAGGATGGGACTTCCCACTTCTTATCTCTCCTGCCTCCAAAGCCTGGCAACAGAAGTGGCCTGGTCTGGTGAAGCAGCCAAAGGCAATACTGGATTAGACAGGGAGTGTGTCTTGGCACTGTGTGTGTGTCCTCCAGACAGGAGGGCAAGTCGCTGGGGATACGAGGACATAAAGGTGTTCTCTGTCCTGTGTGTCCACATGTGCCCTGTTGGCCCAGTCCAGGCAGGTTCATTTCTGTTTTGTTTTTAATCGTAATCTCAAATAAGAAGGTTTTGCCAAGGTGTAACATGTTTTCACCTGAAGTCTGCACCACACCGAATCTGGGGCCCTCGTGCTTGGTGCCGGGCAGCCTTGTTCCTGGAGACTGGAAGCTTCTGCCCAAGGTTAGGCCAGTCATCTGGGACCCCTCACTTTCAGGCCTAGTCTTTAGGGGAAGCCCTTTTTGTCCAGTAGAACCCTGGAGCCTGTTAGCATCACCTCCCTTTGTTACATTAGAATCAAAACAGAGCGTGGGGCACACATGCAAGAGAGACGGTGCGGGGCTCTGTAGTCCCGTATGTATTTTGTGGGGTCAGATAGATTTAACATGTCAATACAATCCCAAGGGTTTGAAATTCTTTTGCTTTGAATTTAGTGGGGGGGAAAGTATGGCTGTTTTCATTTTAAGTTATTTTATTGTCATTCACGGGCCTGTTCTCCTCAGCATTCCTGTTTAATAAATAGTTTGCCCGTGGTGCAGGAGGGATCTACAGATGTGCTCGCTCAGCCCAGACCCCCCACTCCCACCCCAGGCTTGGGAGCCAGTTGCAGAGACAGAAGATGATTTCCATCTTGCCAACTCTGGCTCCTCTTCATTTCAGGCAGAAGCAGAATCGTTTCTGGGTTGGAATTTTCCCGTGCTAATCCAGCCAATCCGGAACAGAACATTTAGCAAGGATGGGGAGGGTCTAATGAGCGGCAGCTGCTCAGCGGAGCATCTGCTGCTGCCCGCGGGGCTGTGCTGTAGGGAGGAGAGTACACGCTGTGGTCCTGGGAACGGGCATCTGCAACGCTGCTGCTCAGAGATAAAGGGCCAAGGTGTTTGTTCCAGAGCCCAGGATGGATGAGTCCTTCTTCATATGAGCCGTGCCTCCCAGGAGGACTGGAGAGATGTTCCCCTGCAGGATTCCTGTAAAGGAAGGGCTTCTGGGGATGTTCTAATGTAGCAGGTTGAGGCCCAGGGCAGTGGCCCTGCCACTAGTGGAGAGGCAATCAGAGAGGGAACCTGGGGAAACTGGGGAGGAGAGAGGCCTCTGGTCTAGTCAGAACCTTGCAGGTGTGCTTGCACACACACGGTGGGGGGGGGAGGGGGGAGAGGAGAGAGAGGAAAGACAGAGAGAGATCAGTTTTGCCCCTTCAACCAAAGCATGACTACTGTGTGTCCTGCCCCCAGCCAGCAATGATTTAGCTTGGTGGTTTATTTTAGCCCATTAAAACAAGGAAAAATGCTTCCCCAAACTAGACACCTGCCACCTTTCTAAAAGTTCCATCTCTCATGACTTTCTGGGGTCTCCTTAACTCTGGAGGGAGACACTGGTACGATTTATTAACATTCTGGCCTCATCTTAGAAATCGGACAAATGTGAATATTGAAGTAATTACCGTGCCATTATATTTCTGCAGGGAAAACAAAATAAAACTCCACTGCCAGTCAGGGACAGGTTCAGTGGTAGAAACACGAGGACCAAAGAAATGGCTTTCTGTTGATTGCGTGGGGAAAAGCCCCGTAGAGAGGTCCTGGCAAACTCAATTCTCAGTCTGGAGCCACGTGATTTCAAAGTGCATTTGACAGTTGATTAATGTGTTGTTGCTAATTTAACTTCTAGTTAGGGGGCTTAGTGAGCCTTGAGTATAAACTACAAGGAAAGCCATGGCCTGAGTCACACGCATGACCCCCATCTCTAATACTGGGAAATGCTATCACTATAATTGTTGGGGAGATAAATGCTAAGTGTGTCCTTGCCTGGCCCTTACAGGATGCTCAGAATGTTCCTACTCCCTGGAAACCTCAGACTCCATCTTGAACTGAAAACTTCTTGTTTACAAGGCTGTACGCCATTGCCCGCCATCACGCTTTGCCTTTTGCCTCCTGAACCCTCTTGCCCACATCCCTCTGTGACAGCAACTTCCTGGTAAACTTCATGAGTGCCGAACTCCGGCTCAGGTCCTGAAAGGACCCTCGCTTTCTTTGTGTGCTTGTAGCGTTCACATTTGTTGAGTTTTATTGGGCAATCACGGTAATCCTGATAGCTCCTTTGGCCCGGTCCCAGCTGCCAGTGAACTAGGTCGGCATTCTCAGTCCACGTGGCTCTGACCTTTGGTCAGAATGTTTACCTTCTCTGGGAACAAATTTTTTTTTCCTGAATGGAAAACTTGTTTTTCTTTCCTGAGAGTGTGCACAGAGCTGAGTGGGCGCCTGCGCACTAGACATTCTCTCTGGAATCAAGGGAGCATTAGCGTTTGTGTACCCTAACAGCCCCAAACAGCCCCAACTGGAACTCTGGTATCCTGGCTCCCAGCCGCAGAGGGACAGCGGGAAATGATAAGAAAGTGATGTGGGACGTCCCGTGTGGTGGCTCACACCTTTAATCACAGCGCTTGGAGGCAGAAGCAGGCAGATCTCTGAGTTCGAGATCAGTCTGGTGGTCTACAGAGTGAGTTCCAGGGACAGCCAGGGTTACACAGGAGGAACCCTGTCTCAAAAAAAAGGGAGGGGGAGAAAGAGAAAGAAAAGGAAGGAAAGAAAGAGCAGAAGAAAGGAAATTAAAGCCATGTGCTGGAGAGATGGCTCAGTGGTTAAGAATATTTGCTGCTTTTACAGAGGACCTGGTTAGAGTCCCATCATTCAAGGGTGGCTCACAACCGTCCCTAATTCCAAGCTCTAGGGGAGTCAGTACCCGCTGTAGAAACTAGGCATGCATGGTCCCATAGACCATACATGTAGGCTAAAAACACACACAAAAATAAAAATAAATACATCTTAAAGAAACACCAAACAATAGACACAATAGAGAGATTTCTCTTGATTTCCTCTGCTTTTGGGGTCTCTAAGTGTTTTCTGGACTTGAGTTCTGTAAGACGGGAAGCCTGTGGGCCAGAGCACAGAGAGCATTTGTGGAACTGAACAAAGCCAGGGCCTGTGGTCTCTGGAGACTTCCTGGGAGGCGCTGTGGTTACAAACGCTTCCTCAGGACCTGCCAGAAGAGCTGCAGGGCTGGCATTGTGAGGTCACCGTTCTGAAGAAGATGACCATCCATTTTGCCTGCTGACCTTTCAAATCAACTCGAGAGTGAATTCTAGATGATCCCAGAGGCAGCTGTGGGCGCCTGGCAGAGGCCTGAAGACACTCAGTGCCGGGCATCCTGCTTGCGCCCAAGGCCTTTGAGTTTCAGCTGGGAGTAATTGCAAAATGAATTTCTTACTTCTCATTAATGTCACAATATTTAGCTATTCCTTGGCACACTTTCTGGTACCCGGTGCGGGTGTGCGTGATGTATATTTAACTGGAGCAAATCCAACCAGACCAAGAAAGGAGGATGGGGACACAGCGCTGTGCTGTATCCCGAGGTCCTGCGCTCCATCCCAGGCACTGCCAAAACAGAAAAGTAAGAACCCACATGCAGAGACAGCGTCATTCCTGGTGGCTCTTCCGCTGGTATTAGCATCTGGTGGAACAAGAGCCTGCGTTGCATGTGGGTCCCTCTGGCAGTGCCAGGCCCTTGTCTTCCCCCACCGGGAGAATCTGTTGCTCCCTCCAGTTTAAAGACGCGTCTCTGTGTTTTCATTTCTTACATTTGTTTATACAACCTGATGCCAACCTGAAGCCACAAAGCCATCTGTGCTTAGCTACAGGATCAGCCATCTGCCCAGCACTGGGGACCTGTCTGGGCCTTCACTTGGAGAGGCGGTGTAAGTCTGGGTTCTGGCAGCACGGGCCTGTAACCCCAGCACCAGGGGGGCTGAGGCAGGAGGATCCAGACAGTGACAAAAGGACAGTGTTCTTTCCCAAGAGATGCCCGGGATGTGACGGGGTTAGAGTTGATAGCTTCACCTTAATTGATCCTCAGCTGCAATTGAGTTGTGACCTCCACATTAAGTGCGAAAGGGGACATGGGCAGAAAGAACAGACCAGAGTTAAAGTGGGGCTAGAGGGACCTGCTCTGGAGTGAGTTCCCTGTTTGGTGGGCTGTTGTCTTGTACCTTTTTTTGCTGAAGCCCGCAGAACTGGAGCTGAGTGTGTCCTTTCTCACCACTCATGCCAGCTCTGACTTAGATGCAATCTTTTTCCGGGGGGCCTCAGTAAGCGGAGGTGCGGGTTGGGAAAGGACTAACTGCTAGGACTCTCCATCAGTGTTTCCTGATGGAGACACCAGAGCCAGGCATGGGTGGCCACACCTTTAATCTCACAGCACTCTGGAGACAAGAGCCAGGGGGGATCTCGAGTTCAAGGCCAGCCTGGTCTACAGAAATTGAGTTCCAGGACAGGCTCCAAGCTACTACAGAGGAAACCCTGTCCCTCAAAGAAACAAAACAAAAAGCATATTGACCCTAGAAAAGGCACATGCAACATAGTTGTTTGTTTGGGTTTTTGATGGTGATTTTTTTTTGTGGGGTGTTGTTGTTTGTGCTACATGCTGGGGGAGTGTACCCAGAACCTTGTACTTGAAAGGAAAAGCCTCTATCTGAATTACATCTCAGCCTAAGCTGGAGGCTGTTGGCCATGTACAAAAACCTCGCTTACACTGGCGTGTGCCACTACTATTCTTACAGACGGTGAGTGCACTCTCTGGAGAAAGCCCCCTTCCGCCTCCTCATACCCAGTTATCATCCACACAAGCCCCGCATGGTGCCAGGGCCTCAGGTGAACCCTCGCTTCTACCGTTGGCACGCAGTATGGCCCTCCAAGCTTTTAACTCGCTGGCCTCAGGGTCCCCATGGAAAGCAGGCAGTCAATTCACAAAAGTGACATCAAAGCCAAATGAGATCATGCACGAAAAGGACTTTGAAAACCTGTGAAGGGCTGTAGAAAAAGCTTTACTTAAAATGTTCTCTGTTCAAAGAGATAGGTAAATAAATTCAGGATTACAGAGCCATGACTAGCATCTGAAACGTCTCCCATTTCCTTTGCTCAGGGGCTCGCTTTGTTCAGGAAAATCCTTAATGTGTGTTAAGTCACTAAGAGTTTGGCCCAATGACACTTCTTTGCTGTTGTACAATTTTGGTGGCTTTTCCTTGGCGTGAGTCTTATTCTTGCAGGTGACTGGAGCATGGCAAGTGTTTTCTTCTATTTCTCTTTGAGAAATAATGATCTGTATTCTTCCCTTGCCATGGAAGAGAAGGAAGACTCCTCAGCGGAGCTTCACAGGGATGGAGAGATGGCTCGGTAGTTAAGAAAACTGCCTGCTCTTCCAGGGGACCAGGTTCCATTCCCAGCACCCACATGGTGGCTCGCCGCCTTCTGTAACTCCAGTTCCAGGGGATCCAATGCCCTCTTCCAGCCTCTGCAGGCACAAGGCATGCATGTGCACTTGATGCACAAAAATACAAACATAGCAAAACACCCAGACACACACACACAAATAATAATGGGGAAAAAATTCAAATAGGGAATCTTGCAATATTGCTCAGGCTACCCACAAGCACCAGTATTTACATGATTCCTTAATCTCAGCGCACAAATAACTGAGACCATAGACGTTTGCTTTGCACCTGGCTAAGAGTTTTCTTTGAGAAAATATTGTCTTCCATGAGGCCCCAGCCTACACAGTACAGGCTTACTAAGGAATGCTTGGGAGTGAGAGAAATCGTCTTCCCCAGGGAAATAGCACCCCAGCTGGTTATCTCCAACACCAGTGGTCAGCTCCAAAAACATGCATACATGTAACACTACACAGACTTATATTTAGGATATATATGTATATACATATATATATGTACATGTGACATCAGTTAATGAAAAGGGAGGGGTACACGGAAGGGTTTGAAGGGAGAAGGGAAGGGAGAAATGATATAATTATAATCTCAAAAATAAAAAAGGTAAAAAAGTTAAACAACATTAGAATGTTTGTTCTTGCTCAAATCATCTATATATTTTCAGAGTGAGTAGATTTGATTTTTCCATTAAGTATTTTATACCTTCTTATATGTTAATAGGTGGACCCATGCACATAATGACAAATGTATCTATTTGGAATTTTCTTGTTGAGCTTGTAGATAAATAATTTAAACGGAAACACATTTCTGGAACAAATTCTGCTAAACCAATTCAATACTATGACATACATACATACATACATATATCATATTATATCTATATACTATAATATATATCGTTATCTGGGTCATTTTTATTTGTTTTTAAACAAGCTTGGGATCACTGATCATTTTAGCTTTTTGAGACCTAGTTTTCCAGACTGGCCTCAAATTTATAGCAGCCCTAGCCTCCAGGTGCCGGGACATGTTCGCCACCAGGTCCCGCCCCAGTGATCAGCTTTTGCCCATAACCACACATCAGAACTGTAACCTCAGGGGAAGTAGGTTCTCCTGTGGCTGCTAGCCCCACACCCAGTGCTTGTGCACAGCTGTGGAGGTCGAAATGTTCTTAAGAGTATTCGATTCTCCTGCCAATTTTTAAACACGCACAGAATTGTGCCGCATGCAGTTCTGATTGATTTCATGTGGACCTGGTTCTTTTTTCCCCCCAGTAATAGCCACTGTGATTTGATATCATTCACTATTTGGTTTTAAGATGCATTTAGGGTAAAGGTAGAGACAAACCTAGGAACTGGGGGTAGGAAATGGCTGGAGTGGGATGGTAGGGGAATCAGCAGCATTGGTCACAGAGGAAGCCACATCAGAATCGGAATGAGATGTCGCTTCACACCCACCAGGAGGGCCGGGATCTTTAGAGGTCTTGTTTGCTTGTACCGGAGAGTTGAACCCAAGACCCCACACACGCTAGGCAAGAACTCCATGCGTTATATGCCCAGCCCCTTCGTCCCATGTTTTATTTTAAGACAGGGTCTCACCAAACCTGCTCAGGCTAACCTTGAACTTGGAATGTAGCCCAGGCAGGACTTGAATTTATGCTCTTCCTGCCTTAGCCTCCCCAGCAGCTGGGTTACTGTCATAAACCACTAGGCCTTCCTTATAGTGTATATGTAACTTATTTTACTATTATTATATTATTATTTGCAGGTATGTGTGTGGTACACACAGAAGCTTGTACACAAAATGCTCATAGCAATTACTATTATTCAGAGTAGTCAAAGGTAGAAGCCACCCAATACCTGTGAAGTGCTGAATATGCAGACGAGTGTGGTATGGCCAAGCATCTCTCCTTATCTTCTCTCCTTCCTTCTTTCCTGGGTAGGGTCTCAAGGTGCCCCCTGCCGACCTGATACATGTTTCTTTCCTGATGTAGCTTACTGAGAGTCAGGTTTTGCTGCTTAGGCTACAGTGCCCAGAGACTGGAGAAGAAATGACACAGCAGCTAGGAGTTGGTGCTTCGCCTCCAGGTTGGTGGTGGCGCACGCCTTTAATCCCAGTACGTGGGAGGCAGAGGGTAGGTGGGTCTCTGAGTTTGTGGTTAGCCTACAGAGTAAGTTCCAGGACAGTTAGGGCTACTACTCTGTCTTTAAAAACACAACAAAACAAACAACAACAAAAAAGCCCAAAACCCCAGAAAACAAAACAAGAAAAACAGACAATGAAAGAAGAGTTCTCGGTTGTTCTACTTCCAAGAAGGGGACCTGAGTTTGGTTCCTAGCACCCATGGTTAGCAATTCATAACCATCTGTAGCTTCATCATCAGGGATTCTAATGCCTTCTTCTGGCCTCCATAGGGACCCATACACATACTGACATATATTCTTTGTCTCTCACACAATATGAATAAACAATCTTAAAGTGTCCTAAATAAAAACTTAAAGTGTCCCATCTGATAGACACCTAAATGCCCAGGAGTGGCTGCTATGGGCATTTGGGCCCCCTGAAAAGCACTATCAGGGGCTTGCTGGGATTAGGGGACTCAGTCTCAGGGGATATATCCAAAACTGCATCAACCCCTAAATTGGTAGAGAGCTAAACGAGAGCCAAAGGGAATAACAGCCACCACTGAGCTGTTCAATTTACAGCAAGGGATCCAGGTGATGGGGAGAAGCTGGTCACACCCTGAGTTAGGCAAACAGAGTATTAATCAGCTTTATTTCCTTTCATTAAAGATCAGAAACCATCTGCCCTGCTCCATCTGCCCCAAGGGAGTGTGTGCGCGTGCGCCTTGGCGGCATGTGGCAGGAGGGGGTTCCAGGTTTTCCCCTGTGGTCTTTCCCATTGGGCAGTTTTGTTAGGAAAGCCAGATGTTGTTCTGATAAGGACAGGCTGGCCTCTATTGCTGGGGTCTAGCTCGTTTCTTAGTAACGAACCTGATTAACCACAGGCCCCAGCACAACAGTGGACACAGCAGCAAGAGGATAGGGGAAAGGAGACATTATTCCTGCTCTGTTAGAGATAAATATGACCATATGCTCCAGCTCCTGAGAACAGCTTTTAGCAATATGCATGGACCCCATGCAAAGCAGGGTAGTCCAGCTGCACACTCTAACCATGTGGTCAACTGCACACTCTAAACATGTGTCAGCTGCACACTCTAGACCATGAAAAAAAAGCTCTAAAGCTTTCCTATGGACCTGGGGGAGATGCGCCATGTTTTACCATGGGACCTGGGAGAGATGTGCTGCGTTTTTACCACGGGACCAGGGGGAGATGTGCCGTGTTTTTAGAGGAAAGAACTCAGGCAAAGATTGTCTATTAACCCCACAGTATTATAAGTTTGATATGTTTTCAATCAATCTTCTTAAAGTTTCTCAGGAATTCAACAAGCTGATCATATAATTTATCTGGAAAATGAAATAATTGCCAAGGAAATTGGCAAGATAGTGAAGGCCATCTCGAACTCTCATGCTCTCGAAAGGTCCCACAAGCTGTATTTATTAAAGCAGCCATACTGGCGAGCGAATAGACAGACGGATGGATGAGATGGGGTGGAGAACAGAGGTATCGCTAACTGAGAACTTGGTGTATGTTGTAGATGATGGTTGAAATCAGCCTGGATGAATGGACCGTTTATTATTGTGCAACCCATCTGTTAGGAAGAGATGGATGGATTACATCTTCATATCACTTAGAAAAACGAGGGCCTTTAAGGGCCTGTAATCCCAGCACTCGGGAAGCAGAGGCAGGCGGATCTCTGTGAGTTCAAGACCAGCCTGGTCTACAGAGCTAGTTCCAGGACAGCCAGGGCTGTTACACAGAGGAACCCTGTCCTGAAACACAAAACAACAACAAAGACTTTGAAGTCAGAAGTGGGACAAGTATATAATGCCAGCCCCCTGGAGATAGAAGCAGGAGGATCAAGAGTTCAAGGCCAGTCTCAACTACAGAGAAAGTTCCAGGCCAGCATGTGCTACACAAGACACTGTCTTAAAAACAAAATCAAACTAGAAGAAGGAGGAAGAACCAAAATTTAAAGGTTTAATTTTTTTAAACCTGCCAAGTTTAACCACAAAATATAAAAAGTATGTAAAATCAAAATAAACTTTTCTAAGCATCTTGATGCTCACCTGTAGTCCTAGCATTCGAGAGGTTGACCAGGCTATATCTAGACCATCTCAAAAGCAAAGTGTGAACTTAAAGCATACAATATAATAAGGAAACAATTATAACACAGATGATAATGTCTAATAACAGAACTAATAAAAATACAAATTAACAGGAAGAAGCAAAAATATAATAAAAATAGACAATATAAACAGGATTCACGAAGAAAAATAAAACTAGTAGGAGACTTGAGTCAGGAAAATACAAATTGAAATGAGAAGCACTTGTGCACTTACTAATTTGGAAGCATGTGTATGTGCCATGCACACCTGTGCTGGTCAGAGGACAACTGGCAGCAGCCATGTGGGTCCCGGGGATTGAACTGAGGTCATCAGGCTTGGCTACAAATGCCTTCGCCCTCCAGATGAACTCACCAGCCCAAGAGGCAGCTTGTAAATGCATATATTACATCAGCCTTAAACATGTTGCTATGAGGTGTCCATTAACGTGGCCAGAATGTGAGACAGTAACAATCCAGTTACTGATGAGGGTGAAGACGCCAAGCAAGCTCTTAATTGGTGGTCTAGGAATATAAATTGACCCATCTTCTTGGGAAGGAGATTTAGTGTTATCTATAAAACTGAATGTGCACACGTCCTCCAGGGTTGCCCTGGCACGACTCACCTGCTGGGCAGTCAGACTTCCAAGGGTGTGAACCCAAAACCTGCCAGGTCTCTTACGGGACAGGTAGGGCTGCCCCTTCCCCTACACTTTGTCCACCAGCCCGTCCCAGACTGGCCTAGATCCTCTTGGGAGAATGACCTGCAGACATGGGAATGGCAAGTGAGTTAATGGCCACTGTATTTTCAGACAGATTGTCACATAGGTAGTTAGAATCGGTCCTTCCTTCCACAGACCGTGCCAGCAGCATCTCTTCGGTGTTTGCGTGTGTTGTTCAGATGAGCTTCAGAATATTTTATCTTTGGGTCTGTATTTCTTCCATGACCTGGACCATTCTGAATACGGTTTTGATTTTTTTTTCCTTGTGGTTTTTGGATGTTATATATAAAAAAAATATTTTTTAAGTTCAGTGAGAAACCCACCACACTGAACTTACTTCAAAATCACAGCTTTGTGAGCCCTGCTGTGTGTTATGGGGAAGTTAATTAAAAACAGCATTTTATCAGTAGGCAGTATTGTCATAAAATTAAAAATTGTGAGCCTTCCACTGTGCACAGTTGACCTCACGCTATGATTCTAAGGTAGTTGCCTCCCGCACCCCCCACGCTTTGAAGATTTTATTCTACTGAGTGAGAACATCACCAGTTGAATGAGAACTAGTCTCATAGTATCAGGATACGTGCTATCTTTTTAAGCCTAAGATTTGCTAAGTGGGTGGGGTTTTTTGTTTGTTTGTTTGTTTGTTTGTTTGTTTTTGCCATTTTAGCAGATTCTCTCTTGGTGCTTAATGTGGGTTCCTGGCCATAGGCCCTAAGGTAAATGTAGAAGGAGATGTGCCTGCAGTGAGCTCCCTAACTATGGAGCTGCCTGGAGATGAGACAATTGTCCCTGCAACCAGCCCGATTGAGAGCAAGTCCTAAAGACAAGGCCCATTTGGCCAGGAAGGGACCAAGGTGGCTAACCGGGCATCTGGAATAGACTCACCATTCCCCAGGAGGGTTCCTTTGAGGTGAAGTTGAGCCACTGGTTTAGGGGTACTGGAGCTTATGGAGAGAGTTAGGGAGCGCCAGGGTGTGCCCAAGCCCTGGGCCAAGCTAAAGACCTAAGCATTGGAGGGCTGAGTAAGATGCATGTGTTGAGATTCTCTCCATCGGCAAGGTAGACCACTGGACAGTGGATGGTGGGGGAACAAGGCTGGAAGCTAGGAGGCCATGGGAGGCTTTTGCCAAGATTCCGAGGAGGCAGTGTGTCGTGGGGTGAGAGATATGTCATCAGGATATGAAAATCTGCTAGTAGCTAAAAGGAGATTTGGTTGTATTTCTGTCATATTTCCTAAAGTTAAATCATGTTCTAAACACAATTTAAAAGTAGCATATGAAATATGCCTCTTCTGGCTTTGGTATTTTTTGTTTGTTTGTTTGTTTTCAAGTCAGGGTTTTTCTGTGTAACCCTGGCTGTCCTGCAACACAGTCTGTCAACCAGGCCGGCCTCAAAACTCAGAGACCCACCTGTCTCCTGTTCCGATATTTTTCACCTCACTCTACTTATCCCTTTTTATTCACATTATAAAGAAAACATTCCTCCAGTTTTCCTCAGGAGTTTGGCTTCTATGTCCACCCTTCCCCCTCTACGCAGCCCAGTAGCTGCCTGGGGCTTCTGTAAACTATGTGGCTGAGTCTGACATTGTATGCAGCCATTCGGTTGATGTTATTTTCCTAAGGCTGCTTTTTGTTACTATCTTACTCAGCCCTGTAAGTAGGTCCCCTACTTTGCAAGTGCAGCCTTTTCTGCAGGGCCATTTGCACATGCTGGCAAGTGACCCCGCATCTCTTAAACACCCTCCTCTCTCTTCTCCAGCCTCGTCGAAGCAGCAGCCTGTCTGGGGACGGGCTAACAACAGAACTGCACTTAGTTAACTTTGTGTGTATTTAATAGTATGCATACAAGAGTAAGTGGAAATGGAGCTTATGGAACCATCTGGTTCTGAGAGAAATGATAGCTCTGCATGAATGGGCAAATAGGTTAAGATAAATCTTAATAAAACACCCCTGGAGCATGATACAGAGTGAGAGATTGGTGTCACCACTGGTTGTACACTGGAGATTCTAGTTTATGTAGAATGCATGCTCACATGCGTGTATGCGCGTGCACACACAACACACATCAGTGATCAGCTACTGAGTTCGGATAAAAACTGTGAGAGAAACCAAACAGCATTTTCAGTAAACGGGGACCGACTTGTACCACGGCCATGAACCGTGCTCAGTTCTTAGTGGAGCACCCTCTTTCCAGAAGTAACAGGTTTGCAGTTCTTATGTTTCGTTCCTAAGCCACCGTTGACGGGCAGTTGTAAGGGAGGCATCATGCCTGCCTTGGGCGAAGAAGCCTTTGTCCTTCATTAATCCAACAGAAATACTGCTGGCCCTGTTAGCACCTTCCTGGGCCATACAGTAGTGGCTTCCGCCATAACCGAAAGCACTGAGAGGCTCTGAGGAGAGTCTGCCACCCTTCCTGGTGTCGCTGAGGGGCAGCGCTTTTGCTAATGGAGTAGCTACAGCAGCCATGACAGAAGTGAGCATTTACTGAGTGCAGGTGCCACACGAGCCACTTTGTAGTGCGTTGGTTCGTTTGGGATCACGAGGCCGACCCTGTCCATTGCGGGGTGTAGTCCAGAGGACACCGTGTGCTTTCTTTCCGCTCTATCTCAGAAATAGCCCATGCTGACTTACTTGATGCTCTAAATTTGAAATTGGGATTGGTTTCCAAAGCTAATCTGGCGCAGGAGGCATTAATGGCTGTAGAAGGGGAGCTAATGAGGCCTGGAGATGAGGTGGTGAGAATGCTCAGCGCAGTGGCAGAGTGCTCACTCAGCACCAGGCCTGGGCCCCATCCTCTGCATCGAAAAAAGCTAAAGATGAAACAGATTTTGCTTTGGTTTGGTTTTTTTGAAACAGGGTTTCTCTGTATAGCCCCGGTTGTCCCGGAACTCGCTCTGTAGACCAGGCTGGCCTCCAACTCACAGAGATCCACCTGTCTCTGCCTCCTGAGTGCCGGGATTAAAGGTGTGCGCCACCACCTCCCAGTGAAAAGCTAGCAAACTAAAAATCATTGTGTTTATGGTTCGTGTACAGAATGTGTTAGGAAAAGCTTCGCTCAAGGAATATGGAGGAAATTGACCACTCCTGTTTTCCTTCCTCTGCTTTCTCAGATACATCCCACCACTGATCTGGGGGAAAAGTGGACACATCCAGACAGCCCTGTACGGGAAGATGGGGAGGGTGAGGTCACCACACCCTTACGGTCACCGCAAGTTCATCACCATGCCAGACGGAGCCACTTCTACGTTCGATCTCTTCGAGCCCTTGGCAGAGCACTGTGTTGGAGGTGAGCTAGTTTCAGATCGTGGTGTTGGGCCCTAGAGAGAGGGGACACCCATCAGCGGGGAGCAGTGTATAAATGCCTGTGCCACACACTGTCCCCTTGCACTCGGGGGGCGGGGCATGTCATCACCCCAATGACCTGCAGTTTAACCTGTGCTTGCTAGTTCACACGTAGCAGAAGTCAGTACGGAATTATGAGCCCCTTGTGAAATGCTGAAGCCGATTTTTATGATTTATTTAATCTCATTTTATGTTCATTAGTGTTTTGCTTGCATGTATGTCAGATCCCCTGAAACTGGAGTTACAGAGAGTTGTGGGTGCTGGGAATTGAACCCAAGTCTTCTGGAAGAGCAGCCAGTGCTCTTAGCTGAAGAACCATCCTTCTAGTCCTTGCTGTTTTTTAAATTGAGAGTTACTTCTTTTGTTTGGTTTTGGTTTTCGAGACAGGGTCTCACATGTAGCCTTACACTCATGATCCTTCTACCTGAGCCCTTCCTAGAGGGAGGGAAGATTACCCATAATCTCCCATATAATCCTACCACCCCAAACCCATTAATGTCAGTGTTCTCATATTAAATGGATGTATAAGGATCTCTTTCTGCATCTTGTAGATGACGTCACCATGGTCATCTGTCCTGGAATTGCCAATCACAGCGAGAAGCAGTATATCCGAACCTTTGTTGACTATGCCCAGAAAAATGGCTACCGGTGTGCAGTGCTAAACCATCTGGGAGCCCTACCCAACATTGAGCTGACCTCCCCACGCATGTTCACCTATGGTAAGCACGGGACGTGGCCAAGGGAAGCCTCTCTCCTACCCCTTTTCTGTTCTCACTGAAAGTGCCAAATTGCTTCAGCTTCCTGTCTTGTGTTGTAGGTGTAGAGTTTGTGATCATCCACAAGAGATGATGGGGCACATTTAGTACAGCCGCCAACTTGTGCTGGCATTTCTGATGCTGTGCCTTGGGCAGCTTTGGAGGCGGGCAGCCATCCCAGCTCCTAGAGGTTCATAAGGGAAGGCCTTGCCCAGGGTCCATGACTGGTCTGAGGGTGCTGCTGGGAACCAGGGAGATCATGTTTATAGCTGAGCCTAACACCGTTCGCTCTGCCGTCCTGACACCTGTTCCCCCATGTTCCACCAGGCAGGCGAAGATGTAGTGAGGTGTATTAGTGTCTGCCGAAGGGAATCTGCCCACCAGCGGCTTGCTGGATCCTCAAGTTCCTTGAGGACAGGAATAGGCTGTCAACTTTACACAAATGCTACACAAATGCGTGCGTGTGTGTGTGTGTGTGTGTGTGCGCGCGCGCATGCGCACGCGCACGTGTGTGTTTGAGACTCTATATTACAGCCTTGGCTGTCCTGAACATACTTTGTAGGCCAGGCTGGCCTCGAACTCACAGAGATCTGCTTGCCTCTGCCTCCCGAGTACTGGGACTAAAGGTGTGCGCCACCACACCGGAATGCACAAATACTTCTTAACTTTAATAGAAATCTCATTACCCAAAGTTCTCACTTCTGAACTGTTTGTCCTTTTTGGTTTGTTTGTTTGTTTGCTTGCTTTTTCTGTTTTTGAGGCAAGGTCTTACTTGATAGCACAAGCTGTTCTAGAACTTACAGTATCATCCAGGCTAACTTTGAGCTTGCAGTGATCCTCCTGCCTCTGCCTCATAAATGCTGGGATTACAGGTATGCTCCATCATGCCCAGCCCTGTTCACTCTTGATTCTCATTGACTCTCTCTTCAGATTATATATGTGCCCATAAGTAAGAAACACATGCAAAGGTGCATCTATATGGTCACATTTGGGACATTTATCAGCAAGCAAACTATAATATGTTGTAATGGGAAGCAGCTAAGCATTCTATCCGTAATCTTGCCGTATTGGCAGTTTCTAATCGTTCTCTCTCCCCTTCTGTCTTTATCCATGTTTACATAATTTTTATTTAGTTGCAGACAGGTTTTTTGTTTGTTTGTTTGTTTTGGTTTTTTGGAGCCCGTCCTGGAACTAACTCTTGTAGGCCAGACTGGCTTCGAACTCACAGAGATCCACCTGCCTCTGCCTCCCGAGTGCTGGGATTAAAGGGGTGCACCACCACCACCCTGCCGCAGTTTTTATACTAATAGTAACCTACTTTATAGTCACTTTAAAGTTATGTAGTCATTGTATTGCATGTTTTTAAGAGCTTCATTTCTGTTTAGTTATAGTCATAGGGTATATAGGTTTTCAGTATTTTAAATAATGTTGCTGTGAATATCGTGTTCATAGTTGGGGTTTTTTCTTTTCTCTTGGTCCTGGGGCCTGAACCCATCTTCCCCTGCGGGTTAGGCAAGAGCCTGTCACCAGGCTCTCACGGTAGCTCTTTTGCACTTGTATTTGAGTCAGGGGCTCCCTGCGTTGCCCAGGCTGGCTCTAAACTTGATCTGTAGCCAAGTGGGCCTCGAACACGCCATCCTCCGTTCTCAGCCTCCTACGCTAGCTGAAACAGCCAACCTGGCTTTTTTTGTCTCATTAATGACATCTTAGAAGTAGTTTTTTTTTTTTTTTTTTGGTTTTTTTGAGACAGGGTTTCCCTGTAGTTTCTAGAGCCTGTCCTGGAACTAGCTCTTGTAGACCAGGCTGGCCTCGAACTCAGAGATCCGCCTGCCTCTGCCTCTCGAGTGTTAGAAGTAGATTTTTGATAGAATTATGCAGCTAGTATTTTTCCCAGGTATTTGTACATATTGTCATGTCTTCTAAGGGGTCAGGTACTCATGTCTTCTATGGGGTCATGTGCACTGCCACTGGTAACAGGTAAAGGTCCACTCTCAAGTGGGTAAAGGAAGGATAAAGTGGCTTTAGGAAAGTATAAACACACATGTGTGCTTTGTGGCAGGCATAGGATAGGACAGCGTTGGGAATGGCTCCGAGTCCATCCCCACCCTTGCACTCATCCCGTAACTAGGAAACCCCTTCTACAGGCTCTTCTGCTCAACAGCCTGGTCAGTGGTTTGAAATAGGGATGAACGTCCAGATTTACACTTGACCCAGGTGCATGGAGAATGTGACGCGCGGAGGAAGAATTGGCTCTAAAAAGCTGAGCTGGGCAACTTTGAACGCAGGGATGATAATAAGAGCCTGGATTGGGCAGGATTGGATAAGTAGAAGCTAATGACACGCTGCTCAACTGCAAGGCTCAGCAGAGACTTAGAAACACCGTCTAACAGCAGGGCGCTAACACAAATTAGAAATGCCAATGAGGAGCCTGAGCGTGTAGCTCAGTCGGGACAGCGCTTACCTCACACGCGAGTTCAATCCTCAACACTGCACAACCCAGGTATAGTCTTACATGAGTATCTGGAGGCAAAGGCAGGAGGTCAGGAGTTCAAGGTTACCCTTGACTATATAGAAGTTGAGATCCTGCCAAAAAGAAGAGTAGAAGCCACTGCTCCCAGTGAAGACACCTACCCCTAGTATATGTACTGGTCTCAAGTAGATAGAATCCCCTTAATGTCAAGCGCAGCAAACCCAGAGACAAACAACTTGGGGTGAAAAAACTGAAGTACACAGGAGAGCCACTTAGCCAGGTGCGTCAAGCCCGTAAGTAGAAGAGCTGAGGCGGGAGTCTAGATCCAGCTGTTGCCTCCTCCAGCATCATCTCACAGCTGGGAGAGCATCCCAAGTCCCTGAGAATCCTGGAGTGTGCTTGGCAGCAGATGCGAGAGACGGATGGCATTAGAGACTGGAGTACAAGCTGAGAAGGAGCAGAGTGGGCTCCGGGTGGGGTGTGTTCTCAGTGAAGACCCCAGATAGGAGACTGGGGTCCTGGGTCAGACCCTCCAATCCAGCCACAGCTGGCAAAGTGGCCCCACTGAGCCTCAGTCCCCAATTCTTCAACAACATCATTCCTGTGACGCTAGTCCATAAAGACCTGTGACCTAGAAGAGATTGGGCTTTTGTGGCTGGGCTGCTCCTTTGCTCTGTGTCAGGACATCGTTTAGCTCTTGCTCTGCATCTTTTAATAAGGTTGAGGTCAAACAAACATGACTTTGAAGAGGTGTAAAAATCTAGAATGCAGATAGCTTATTGAAATCTCACATATCCATGGTGGCATGCAAGATGCTAGAGAGAGAACCGGTACATTCTCAGCAGCTGTTTTTAGCTAAACTTAGTTGATTTTTGATAGGTGAATCCTTGGACTGGTGAGCAAGGAGTGCTTTTAGTAAGTGGCCCGATACATTACAGCAAAGCCTAGTTTTGTTCCTTTTGACAGGGAAACTGAGACAGCTTAGCGGTTAATATGCTGGAAGTGTGTGTGTGGGGGGGGGGAAGCCAGTTAATCACACTGTAAATCACACGTATTACTTTCATACCTCAGCACAAATCTCTCTGTAGAGTTTTATATCTATAGCAAGTCATTGTTTGTTTCACGTCACTGCTTGACGTAGCCTGGTGTTTGACGTCGTCAACCCTGACTCACTGCTCCTTCAGGGTGTGCTTTTGTCCCCCACTCTTTTCCTTTCAGCTGAGCTTTTGAAGGATTTGGTCAAATTCCGCCTTGAATTTCTGCAGGAGACCAGATAGACTAACTGATCCATGTCCCCAACGTCCAGTAGTTCCGAAGCAAAGATGTATTTCTGCTCACCCTACGTGTTCCTGGCACAGCCTGGGGCCCTGGGTCTCCATCACTGCTGTCTTTGTACGACGGCCCAGGTTCTAAGAGCAGCCACCAGCCGGAACATGACCAGCCTCAGAGGGGACAGTGAGAGCCTGGCTCTAGAAGCTTCTACCTAGAAACGATAGAGATCACTCCTGGCCATAATTTCTTGACCAAAGTAAAGAACACTCCCAAGCTTAACTTCAGTGGAGTGAAGGAATGGAAAGTAGATAATGCCCAACTCTTAGCCCTACCACAATTTTTCATCAGAATTATGATTTATAGATTAACTTAGAAGACTTTGTATGGACAGTCCATGCTTTCTTCTTCCAGGAACTTGGTGGTTATTAATCTTCATAAGAACTTCTAGCCCCCTGGAGAGGTCAGTGGTCATACAACTGATTCATCTGTAGACATCCCCCTGGGAAAATTTCAAAGATCTTGTGTTCATTGTTAGAAACTTCAGAGCAGAGAAGAGAAGACAGTAGAGTGAACTCAGGATAAACCCCAGGATCCCAGTGCCTGCTTCAAGACTCTCGCAACTTATAACCAGGCTTAACCAGCCTTGTTCCCTTCTATCAGCCACCCCTTCCCAATCAGCTGGGGCCTGTGTCTGTCACGGCTTCAGTGTGTTGTGCTATGACACGCTGGGAACTGTTTTAACTTGTTTGGGCTACAGCAGTGCACCGTCTGGTGGCTCACCCAGCAGAACATGTATTTACCCCACAATGACAGAAGCAAGAGTCTGGACTCCCAAGCTCTCTGTGGGCCCGAAGATGCCCCCATCTTGCTGTGTGTCTTCGTGGTCTTCTTTCTGTGCTTCTGTGGGTGCTTCTCAGTGTCCTAACGTCGTCTTAAAGGACATCGCCTGTATGTATCAGAGCCTGCCCGAACCACCCTCTTTTTAACGTAATTATTTACCTCTGAATATGGTGGCATGATGAGGGACCCGGAAGGTTAGAGCTTCCCGTATATGGATGCGGGGAGACAGCATTGATCTCATAGCCTAAACATAAGCACATATAGCATCTCAGCGAAAACAGCACCGCTTGAGTTCCCCAGAAGAGCAGTCTCCACTTCCCCCTCGCTCCCCCTTTACTGCAGGTTGGTCAGTTTAGAACCCATGTCAAGGCCGTATGTTGCAATTGGCTGGTGTGTTCTCTTAGACCTTTTGATTCTCCTTCCCTCACTTTTGCCGTCGTCGTCGTCAAAGTGATTGGATGCTGATACTAGGGTGGGGAGTTCTCTGGATCCCCAGGATATGAGGCAGGACTTCTTGATCCCCACCCTACGCGTATGTTAGCACCATGCCCTGACCCCAGCAGTCTCTGTCCCAGAAGGGACTTGGGCTGTCACTCTCTGGATGCCCAAGTTCATAGGAAATCCCTTCCATGGCCCTCACTTAGCTTCTCCTGTCGTTGGCGCTCTCTACGAAGATGTCACTTTCTAAGAGATCCCTTCACGGACTCTTCTCCCTGCAAGCAATGTGACCCCGTGCACACCATCCGGTCTTCTCCCCAGTGCCTCCTAAGCATTCTCCTTGAGACTTAAGTCTTGAGGTTACTAATTCGTATATATATTTGGTTTTTGACTGTCTGGAACTCGCTCTGTACAACAGGCTAGCATTGAACTCAGAGGTCTGTATGCCTCTGACCCGCTAAGAGCTGGAATTAAAGGTCTGAATTACCACTACTGCCTGGTTTTTCGCGATTTTTTAAAATGGATTTATCAGCTTGTTTATCTCTTATCTCTTTAATCAACTCCACTAGAACAAGTCTTTGTACCTCCTGCTCTGACTCCCAGTGCCCAGAGTCCTGCTTGACCTTAGGAAGCACTCCTCTCCAGAGACCGCTGAATGCTGGCTCAGGGCTCTGCAGGCCAACGTGGAAGACAGTGTGTGGCCCTGAAGTGGCACGGAGGTGACAACAACCTCGGGCAGGTGTGCCTGGTAGCTAGGCGATGTCTCCCTGGTGTGATGCTCACCGCTCTAGAACGGAAGCCTGGCTCTTCCCCTCACTGAGGAGAAAAGGAAAAAAGGGCGTTGGCAGGAGCCCTGTGCTCTGCCCATCTGCAGTACCCTGGGAAAATCTTCACGACCTTCCCCCTACACTTCATTCTGGAACTCAGTAAGAAGCACAGAAGCACTAACCCCTTATCGGCGGCCATCATCAACAAAGAATTTCCTAAGTGGGTGATTACACATTCTTAGGCTCTTTGGTGCTGCCTGGGAGAAATTAATTCATTAAGGAAAGCCTTGCTTAGCAGCTCCCATTGATCTCACGCTAATGAGGGCAGACTGCGCTGATAACTCTACGTATTTCTTTCATTTGATTCTTCCTTCGTTGGAAATTACTATAATTAGTGCCCCCACTTTACAGCTTAGGGAGCTTAAGTGCCTTGCCCTGGATCATATGACCAGAGGAGCAGAACCAGCATTCTTAGTGTCTGATCCTTAACCCCAGCTTAAGCCACTTGTGTTCTATTACTCATTTCCTGTTTGGTGGTACCATTCGTTATAGTAGAATGTGTATGTAAAACACAGTGTGTGTGTGTGTGGTGTGTGTGTGTGTGTGCGCGCGCGGCGCACATGTGTGTGGCTCAGAATAGACGCGTATAGAGAAACGGGTATTTGACCGTTTGAAAGTATCTCACCTTTTGGTGATGGCGGGGCATTTTTATTAGGAACTATAACCTCATGGCATATGCCATGGGCTGTCCTGAGTACCCTTTTATGCCTGTTAAGTCAGTTGTCCTCTGTGACAGGTAAGGAGGCCCAAGCAAGGCTGAATAACCAGCTGAAGATCACAGAGCTGATGAGCAGGTGACCTAGGTCTCACACCAAGGCAATCTAGCCATTTGTCGAAGTCCCTGTTCCCGAACAGCAGGCTCCTGCCCCTCTCTGTGCATGAGCAACCACTAAATAGAAAGGGCTTTCAGTCAGATGCATTTTAGACTGAAGACCAAAGGGTGTCTAAGAGCTTCTCAGGCACAGAAAGTGGGCCTGGTACCAGATCTCATTACAGGTGGTTGTAAGCCACCATGTGGTTGCTGGGAATTGAACTCAGGACCTCTGGAAGAGCAGTCAGTGCTCTTAACAGCTGAGCCATCTCTCCAGCCCCAACCTGTGATCAATTTTTAAAGTTAGTGCAGGCATAATGCTTTATTTCAGTATATATATATATATATATATATATATATATATATATATTTTTTTTTTTTTTTTGGTTTTTTCGAGACAGGGTTTCTCTGTGGCTCTTGGAGCCTGTCCTGGAACTAGCTCTTGTAGACCAGGCTGGTCTCGAACTCACAGAGATCCGCCTGCCTCTGCCTCCCGAGTGCTGGGATTTAAAGGCGTGCGCCACCACCGCACGGCCTTCAGTATATATTTTAATACTTTAGTTTTTTTTAAAGAAAAGGTTTATTTTCTTTTATTTTATGTGTATGAGTCTTAACCTACGTATGTAAGTGCACCACATGGATTGCCTGGTGCCCAGAAGAGGGTTCAGGTCCCTTGCAACTGAGTTTACTAGACTGTTTAGAGTCACCATGTAGATTGCTGGGAACCCTCTTTGAGGCCAGCTTGATCTATTGAGCGAGTTCCAGGACAGCTGGGGGTTACACACAGGGAAATCCTGTCTCTAAACCAAAAAAGAAGAGCCAAGCCTTCTTATAATGGCAGTGGACACTAAGGGAAGGGAGACGGACTAGGGACAAGGGAGAGGAGGAGAAGGAAGGCGGAAGGGAGGGCAGTGATGTGGCCGAAGCTCAAGCATCTTAGGGGAGTACAGTTGCTAAGGATTAGTGCTTTAGGAGAGGCAGCACAGCACCGTGAGGTCCGGTAAGACCCAGGTGTGTGAGATCCTGGTGCCTGAGATTCCGGTGTCTGAGATCCCAGCGTGTGAGATCCCGGTGTGAGAGCCTGGTGTGTGAGATCTCAGTGTGTGAGATCCCGGTGTCTGAGATCCCAGTGTGTGAGAGCCTGGTGTGTAAGATCCCAGTGTGAGAGATCTCAGTGTGTGAGAGCCTGGTGTGTGAGATCCCAGTGTGTAAGAGCCCGGTGTGTGAGATCCCAGTGTGTGAGATCCTGATGTGTGAGATCCTGGTGTGTAAGATCCCAGTGTGTAAGATCCCAGTGTGTGAGAGCCTGGTGTGTGAGATCCCAGTGTGTGAGATCCCAGTGTATGAGAGCCCAGTGTGTGAGATCCCTGTGTGTGGGATCCCAGTGTGTGAGAGCCCGGTGTGTGAGATCTCAGTGTGTGAGATCCTGGTGTGTAAGATCCTGATGTGTGAGATCCCAGTGTGTGAGATCTCAGTGTGTAAGATTCCGGTATGTAAGATCCCAGTGTGTGAGATCCCAGTGTGTGAGATCTCAGTGTGTGAGATCCCGGTGTGTAAAATCCTGATGTGTGAGATCCCAGTGTGTGAGATCTCAGTGTGTAAGATTCCGGTATGTAAGATCCCAGTGTGTAAGATCCTGGTGTGTGAGATCCCAGTGTGTGAGAGATCCCGGTGTGTGAGATCCCGGTGTATAAGAACCTGATCTATGAGATTCCAGTGTTTAAGATCCCAGTGTGTAAGATCCTGGTGTGTAAGCTGGCAACTATAAGAAGGCATTTCTAGGACAGGTGAAGCTGGAAGTACTCAATTTCTTTCTGAGATAGGAACAAGGCAAGCTAACTTATTTTCTATAACTATTTTCTTCCTGAGTGACTCATCTTGGGTAGCTTCCCCTTGGCTTTAAGAAATGATTCATGTACCCTTACTATGAAAGTGACAGGAGTTGCTGGACCCCAACCACCTGCTGTCAGTGAGCCATGTTGTTAAACTTAGTGAGACAGGTACTCATGTGCTTATTATCTGCCCACGGGACTGGTGCCGGCCAGGGTGTGTGCCCAGTGTGTGCTTTTGTGGAGCATGATTCAAACTTTCTTCTTAGTCACTTCACATCCTGTGACATACGCACCAAATGCCAGGCCCATGCCTGGTGTAGAGCATACACAGTGACTCAGCTGCTGCATACCCAGGAACACCATGTCGCTGGCTCCGTGTATTTTAGCCTGCTTAGTCATGTTTATGCCATTTGGGGATTTGATTTGGCCTTTGGTTTGTTTTTTGATATAGGGGCTCATGTAGTTCAGGCTGGACTGAAACTCACTGTGCTGCCAAGGATAACCTTGAACTTCTGACCCTTGTACCTCCCCCTCCCAAGTGTTAGGATTAGTCTTGTACCACCTCACCAGGTTTGTGGTACTACTGATGGAGCCTGGGCTTCCTGCTACTACGACAAGCGCTCTAACCAATGACTACATCCCCGGCCCAGGAATAGCTTTTGAAATGGTAGCTTTCAAAAAGTCCTTGTCTTTCTGTAGGGGAGGAGGCTTGAAGAAGAGACAGCAACTTTTGCCCGTTTTCTTCCCAATATTGTCCTGTCGTTTTGTGGGACTTGTCTCTCTAAAGCCAACCCTAGTGGCTCATATTTCATCTTGTCTCTTTGAGAGCTACAGTAAGATTAGCTGTCAATCTTGTTATTGGTGCTAAATCCCCAGAAGGATCAAATACATAGAACCTCACCTAACCCCCACTGTGGACATAAGATTACTGTAGTTTTAGAGGGGGAAAGCCAGGGTAGGCCTAGGAGCATTGGGGAGTTCCTAGCGCCATGAGGTGGGCAGTGCTGGCACTAGGCAGACACATTGGCCTACCCTTCCCTTGCCTAAGACAGGTGGCTGCTCTTCATAGACAACAGCCTATCTAGCGCTGGGCAGCGCTGGCCCTTTATCCGGATCAGGTGTGGTTCATTTAATGAAATGAAGGTTCCCGAAGAACCTACACTGTTTAGCTGTAATTGTATAGCAAATCCAAGTTTTGTGACTGCTCCAGGTCTTAAATAATTAGGTTCCAATCGAAGCAGTGCGAAGAGAGGTCAGGTAGGAAGACAGTAAGTCTTTAATAATTGAACAGTACTCCCCCTGCAGTACGGTTGCCTCTGTAGGTTTGTGATACAGGGTGGAAGACTTGGGCTTGGAGTTCAGACGCAAGTACCAAAGGCTAGCATCCCTGCTCAGGACAGCAACCCCTCTCAGACCAGCATTTCCGCTCAGGACAGCATCCTCTCCCCCCTGCTCAGGCCAGCATCCCCCTCTCACCCTCACCTTGTGGGGAGGACAAGACAGTTCTGTTTTTTTCATCTGTGTGATGCAAACAGAAAGCCTGCAACAGAGTGTGCCTCTGCCTCCCCTCTGGCCCTTTCTTGGCCTAGGCCATGCCGATTAAACATCCATCCTTTTACTGCCTCTCGCTCCAAGATGCAGCAGGAAGCAAGGACCAAGGACATCTTTATGGAGTTTCTAATCTAATAGCTGCTCTCTCGATGTTAGAACACAGCAGAAAGATATGAGTGATGAGCCAAGGCTGATATTAGGCGGAAATCCAAAGACGTGGTAGAGAAGTAAGGATTTTTACATTTAACCGTGTAAAAAAAAATCCCCTTAGAACCTTCCTTATAGCAAATAATGTCCCCAGCTTAGACTGCTGTCCGCATTTACTGATGGGTCCTGTCTCCTTAGCATAGTTGAAACTGGCCCTTGGGGAATCTTTATTTGGCTGGAGATTTAAACTAGCTAGGTGCAAGAGAACCCACAGTTCCTTCGTTGGTATCTGCCACAGTTTTTCACGAATACTCGATTAGATTTGTACGCACATACATCTCCCTTTTAAACCTAAGCACGAATGTGGAACGGCACCACCCTTCGTCCCCGCTCCCGCCCTTGTTTCGGTCCCTCTGGAAGATGGATTGTGATTCACCCAGCAGGTCAGATCCTTCTTAGTCCTCCTCTTTCACAGCGGGACAGTGCTCCCGTGTACCCCACCCGCTGCTCAGGGCTTGTTCCCAGGTCTTCACTGCTGCAAACAGCAGTTGCCGAGAATCCATGTACACACATCTTTGCACACGTATACAGTCGTATCTACAGCGTAAGGTTTCCAGAAATGGAATTGCTAGACTAAAATGCCATGCTTTTTATTTTGTTCTTATTTGAGATGGGGTCTAACTATGTAACCCAGGCTGGGCCTGAACTCAACAGTCCTTCTGCCCCTAATGTCAATGATTCAAAGAGGTAGACCTTTTCTGGTTTTCAAGATATGGTCTCATGTAGCCCAGGCTGGCCTGGAGCATGCTGTGTGGCCAAGGACAACTTTAAACTCCAGACCCCCTGCCACCTGTCACATCTACCTCCCAAGTGCTAGGATTTCAGGTGTATGCCACCATACACCTTCCTTCATTCACACCCTCTCCCCTGTCCACTAGGATGGTGATTCTCCAGTGGACCCCTGGGCCAACCCATGTCAGCATATATGACGTCAACATTGAAATATAGACTCAGCCCACCCAGACCCCGGCAGGAGGAACTCCGGTTAGAACCCTGCAGCTCTCTCTGGAGTCCTGCCTCTGGAGCTCCTGGGTCAGAAGGTTTGGGGCAAGGGCCCAAGAACAAGCGTTTGGAGCAAGTTTCCCACACGGTGGGCCACCACCGTGCCATGCACCTAGTCCGCGCCCCACTCTCTCGGTGATGCTTATTTTTTTTCAGTGCTGAGAATCAACCTAGAGCCACATATTGCCAAACAAACATGTTTTGCCCCTGAGCCCACCCCAGCCTTTTGCTGTGAGATTCACTTCCAGGCAGGTTTTCGAGTTCCTCTTTGCAGAGGAACATCACCGCAAAAGCGACTGCGCAAGACTGAAGCTGGGTGTCGTGCTCATACCCATAATAGCAGCACTTGGGAGACTGAGGCAGGAGGAATTGTCACAAGTTGGAAACAGCTTAGCATGGGCTATCTAGTGAATCCCAGACCAACTGGGCTAGGAAGAAAGGGGAAGAAACTGCTTGTTTTTGTCAGGCGGTAAGGATCTTCAGGGAGTGCCTGGCTGTGGTGGCCGGGAACCTGGCCTCCTGGGAAAGCCTTGCACTAGGGAAAATGTGTAAAGTTGCTTGACTTTAGAGCTTCTAAAAAGCTGCGCAGCGCCCCCCCATCTGTGCAGATTGCTTACTGCATGTAGAAAGGGAAGGAAATCTGGATAGAGATCACCCAGAAACAGACAGAAAAGAACCTCAAAAATACTTTCTTGTTGGGCAGTTTGACCGCAACGCCTTTAATCCCAGCACGTGGGAGGCCAGAGGCAGGTGGATCTCTGAGTTCAAGGCCAGCCTGTCTACAGAGTGAGCTCCAGGACAGCCAAGGCTACACAGAGAAACCCTGTCTTAAAAACAAACAAACAAAAAACCTTTCTCACGTAGTTCAGGGCTGGTCACTTTGTTGTTGTATGTTTGTGATACAACGTCTTGCTATGTGGTCCAGGCCTAACCTGGAAATCACTAGATGGCCTTCTACTTCAAGCAATCCTGCCTCAACATACCACAACCCACGCGGCTGCACCTAGGGTTCTGGGTTACAAAGGCGTGCCAGTAGGCCTGCTTTGTTTATTTTTTTCTCTTCTGAGACAAGGCCTTGCTAAGTTTGCCCTAGCTAGACTACAAACGTTCCTCCGCTCCTAGATGCTAAGATGACAGGAGTGAGCCATAATACCCAGACAAAAATCCTTCCTCGTTACAGAAATGGTTATTGGGCCTAGTGGTACCCGTAGACCACCTAGGGGACCCTCCAGAGAGCACCCATGCCCGTTAGGTCCCACCTCCAAATATTCTGAAGAACAGGCTAGGATACGAGATCCCTCCCCTCCCCCAGGAAAAATATGAAGACAGTAGATGTGCCTAGTTTGGGTTCTGTTACTGTTATTAAATTCCATGACCAAGAGCAACTTGGGGAAGGAAAGGGTTTATTTCATCTTCTGACTGCCAGCTCACAGTCCATCACTGGGGGGAAATCAAGGCAGGAACTCAAACAGGAACCTCCATGCAGGAACTGAAGCAGAGTCCATGAAGGGCTCTTGCTTATTGCTTGCTTTTCCTGGCTCGCTCAGCTTGCTTTTTGTACAACCCAAGGTCAGCTGCCCAGCACCCCCCATAGTGGGTTGGGCCATCTCCCATCAGTCATTAATGCTCCCCCCACAAATGCCCATCAGACTTGCCTACAGCCCAGTCTGGTGGAGGCACCATCTCAGTTAAGGTTCCCGCTTCCCAAATGCCTCTGGTTTATATCAAACAGCACAGACAGAAGGCTGTTATCATAGTCTCTAAAAGAGTTGTTCCCCGTAGCTTGCCAATTCTGGAAGCTACTGTTGGGCCATTAGGGCTCTCCAACCACTGTGCCTCTGGCAGGGCAGCAGTTCCTATTACCATTGCAAATCCACTCTTTCATGCTGGTGGTTATGGTGTGGTGCTTCTGCTAGCCTCCAGTAGTTTATCAGCCAGGTTTAACCTTAAAGTTGGCTCCTGGAGTCCAGCCTTAGCCCCTCAGCCGGACTTGCAACTCCTTTGCCCTCCAGCCTCTTTCTCTTAGTAACGTTACAGAGGCCTGGCTTGACTCTGCCAGTTTTCCCAGAGGCTCCAGCTGAGATCATTCCTCCTGGGCAGACCAGGCCCACAACATCCTCTCCATTCACAGGGCCCCTCTGATTCTTTCTGAATGAGTTGGCCTCCCTTGGCACGCTATCCCCTGTCACCAAGAACATTTGGCTGAACCCTGCCAGAGCACCCCCAGGTGGTCTTCCCTCCCCAGAGTTGGCAAGAAGATCCTGTAAATAATGTCCTTTGGGTTCTTAACACCCATGAGTCATTGGACACATGGGTATGCCACCTCAATTTGTAGCTAAGAAGCCAATCAGTCCCCCACGGGGTTTAACTTTAGTTGTGTGTATATCTATGCACGAACATGGGTGCTTATACTAACCCTAAAGTTTATTTGGCTGCCCATGAGCACCTACTGGGAAATCACAGTCCACCTTTAAAGAAGCATCGTAAATCTATGGATATGTGTGCATTCTGCTCACAAACTCTACTAATGTCCATATATGTTTCTTAACATATATGCACTTATGTATGTCTCATCTTTCATTGTAGCAGCCTCCCAGTTAGTAAAGTCTCTAGCTTGCATGTTCTTCAATATTTGTCACTTTGAAATGACTGGGTGACCTCACCTTTTGCCCTCAGGCTGCACGGGGAGTTTGGAGCCATGGTGAACTACATCAAGAAGACATATCCCCAGACCCAGCTGGTCGTCGTGGGGCTTCAGCCGGGCGGTAGACCATCGTGTGCAAATACCTGGGGGAGACGCAGGCAAACCAGGAGAAGGTCCTGGCTGCGGTCAGCGTGTGCAGGGGGACAGCGCGCTGAGGTGAGTCGTCGGTCTCCTGCTCTCTCTCCTTACCTCTCTCTCTCGCTCGCTCTCTCCTCTCTCAGCGACCACACACTCACAACACCACACACACACCCACACACACACATACACACACACTTGCACCACACAACACCTTCCATTGGGTCCTCCAGTTGACGGTTACTCGTTGTTGAGCTAAGCCGGAGACACTAGCACAGGTTTCCAGGGAGCCCCTTGCACACCGAAGCAGAACTCTCCAACTCTCGACTCAGCTGGACTGCTTCAGTATCGTACACCAGAGTTGCCCTAGCAGGCCTGTAGGTTTGAAGTGCATCCACGGTATTCTAGGATCAGATACTGTAATTGGATCACTAAAGCACTGTAATAGCTTGCTGCTTCCCTAGGGAGTCTCAGATTATGTATGAATTTCAGTACTATGCAGAACTACGTGTTAACAAGAGAACACCGGAAACAGGGCAGTATCTGACCCCCTGGGCCTTGTGACCCTAGATTCATCCTCCAGCAGGATGGTTGTGTCATATGGTGTCTGAAAGGACATTTGGAACTCATCTAAGCAGTGCCCTCACCTGAAGGATTTATCTCTCAGCATCCTGGGAAGCTGACCTAGGGAGCAAATGTGTACCTCAGCCCTTAGTCTCCTGCCAACAAACTCTCCAGGATGAGTTCATGTGTGAAGGACTCAGAACAATGCTGGCTACAGAACGTGATAGTGGCAGCGTTGCTACTGGTCACTGGGAAATGAAGAGGGTGGCTTAGATCAGGGATCACAAAGGCCAGTCTGATGACAGCTGGTCAGGTTCAGCACCCTGACATCTTTTGTGTTAGAAGCCATTAGATTCCCTTCCCAGCCCCGGTGCCAGGAACTTGCCATGGATGCTAACCTAGTATTCAGAGAGCACTGGGTTTTATAAATAGGAAGCTTGTGACAAATTTGCCCTTTTCTTCCCCTTTTCCTTCCCTTCTCCTCCCTCCTGGCCTCTCAGTCTTTCAATAAACAAGTTTCCTTGCAATTTGCAGCAATAGCGCCATCTGCTGTTGGCAGATGAGCAGCACAGTTAGCAAGTAAGGTGTTCAAATAAGGCAGTTGAGTGAGTAAAGGAGGAGCCGCCCTTCCCTGAGACCTCCAAGAGCTCAGACACACAAGTGCCTATTGTCACACGAGCCTCAAGCAATAGGAGAGAAAGAGGTCGGTTGAGTCTCTAGACTGTGATTGACATTTGGCTGAGACCCTGCCGTCCTCCACATGGAATCTTGAGGCAGGACAGAGAAGCCCTGTTGTCTCCTGTGTGCTGGCACTGCCTGGGGCCCATAGCCATGGCTGAAGGAAGGAAGGAACATTCCATACATGAGACCAGTGTAACCTCTTCCTGCAGACATTTGAGGCAGGAGGCATTTCGTCCCTGCATGGCAGCTGGGCAGGTGGAACAGGAAAGTGCATTGCATTCTGACTGGCATCCCAAATATAAAACTCATTTCTTACATCTGACAGGCAGCTCCCACAAACATAGTTTGCAAGTTTTTCCTCTAGGGTTCTGAGTAGCCACATAGTCCCCATCACAGGGTCCTGCCCACCTCACGCGATGTTAGCGGTATCTCTGGGATCTTCTCTGTAATTACCTTTGCTTGTCTGTCTGTTTGTTTGTGGGGAATGGGTATATATTCATGCCACAGCACACATGTGGAGGTCAGAGAACAATCTTATTGTTTAAATGGTCTCTGTGTGTAGCCATGACTGGCTTAAAACGTGCTATGTAGACCAGGCTAGCCTCAAAATCACATAGCTCTGCTTGCCTCTGCCTCCTCTGGGTGTGGGCCATGGTGCCTGGCCAGGGGACAGTTTTTGAAGCTCAGTTCTGTCCTACCATGTGGGATCTACAGACTGAACCCAGCTTGTCACTTAGCAGGAAGTGCCTTTGCCCACTGAGCCACCTCAGCAGCACCTTCCCTGGGATTCTCTCTACTCTCATGAGTTAGGTTCTCCTTGTGTGTGCACTACTCATCCCGTAAGGCTTTCTGAGACTATAGCATTTTCTCTTGCTCCCCTTCAGAGTTTCCTGTGCGCTCTCATGACCCCACCGCTCCTCATCCCTCTGTGAGGGATACTTGCAGTCCATCTTGGTACCCTGTGTTGCCACAGTTTCCTGTGGTGCACTCCACCCTCTGTTCATTGGATCTCCTAAATCCCAGGCAGACACTGCCGCCCTTCAGAGGCATGTTGCTCATTGGCCCAGCATCCATGTCCTCACCCTCCTTGGGCTCTGGATCCCTGTGAACTCAGGGACTTCTGCAATGCAGCACCCATGATACTGCACCTAAAACCCTCTGCACTACTGGCACCTAACTTTATGGCCAGGATGACCCCCCCCCCCTTACCTCTGCAGCCTCTCTTCTCTTAGGTAGGTAACGAAAGCAAGGATGTTCCTCAGTCAGAATCTAAGCAGAGGGAGAAATGAATGAGATTGAGAGAAAACAGGGCCTCTGAGGGACCAGGACAGGACTCTCAGAGCTAGCAGCGCAGGGGTTGAAGGTCAAGAGAGGAGGAACCAAGTAGAGGCAGGCTGTGGCTCGATGGTTGAGAGAAAGGACATTAGGCACGTGTTCATAGTGTTCCGCCTGTGACAGTGTGGCTTGCTTGTGATGATGTGGCTTGCGTTTCTACCTGCGAGGTTCAGGGAGGTCCCATACATGCTAGGGGCTTCTCGGAAAGCGTGTTCTTCTCCACGTGAAGCTTCAGCCTTTGTTTGGTGAGCACATCACACGAGGCTTCCCGCAGGGTCATCTTCAGAGGGCTTTGTGGCTTCTCCCCAACTGTCTGGATGCAGTGCATCAAAGCTGGTACCCAACACGGGCTCGAGCCAGCATGCGCTGCCCACACAGCCCCGCATGGCAGTCATGGCTCCTCTCATCTGCTGTGGTTCTTCCAGGGCCCAGGAGACCTTCATGCAGTGGGACCAGTGCCGCCGATTCTACAACTTCCTCATGGCCGACAACATGAAGAAGATCATCCTGTCTCACAGGTATGCCCCCTTCCCTTCTGTCTCAGAAGATGCCTCGGGGTGACGAGGAGGCTTCTGTACCCAGTGAGAGCAGCCGTGATGGGGCCTGTCACTCTAAGTGCCTTCCTCCTCAAGAGGCTGCTGGGAAGGGCTTCAGTCCTGGGTCTTGGCCAGTCCTCAGCTTCAGCCGCGTGGCAGGAGGCTCAGAGCAGCACGTCAGTGCCTGCTCAAGGCTCAGGCCCTTCGAGCCATGCAGAGGGAGCAGGAGTTGGCCAGGGATGTCAGCGATGGCTTTGTTCTGGTTACTTCCATTGTTGGTCTCTCTCCTTTCTCTGTGGCACTTCCCTTCCGCTCTAACTAGACTGGAGCATGAGAAGACCCCTGCTCCCTTGGCCTCTCCACACCTCTATCCTTGCCAGCATCTGCTCACGGGGCCCACACTGTCCCTTGAGGCCCATCTCAGTCACCCTTCTCGCATCAAGCTGGTTGTCTGAGGCTTCCTCTGGGTTCTCAACTTATGGGTCTCGACCCCCTCGGGGGTTGAATGACCCTTATACAGGGGTCACCTAAGACCATCAGGAAACATAGATATTTTTACATTATGATTCATAAGAGTAACAAAATTACAGTTATGAAGTAGAAAGAAAAATAATTTTATGGTTGGGGTCACCACAGCATGAGGAACTGTATTAAAGGGTCACAACACTGCCCTAGAGCCTGGCACCCAAGGAACACTCAAGAAATGTACTTTGGTGGGGACTCTTGGCACTGCCATGAGAAAGAAAGCATTCTAAGTGATCCGTTTCTTGGTCCTTTTGGTTGGTTGGTTGTTTTGGAGGGTGTTTTGGGGGTGGGGGAGGTTGGGATTGCTTGCTTTTGTTGTGGTCTCACTGTGTTGCCTAAGTTGACCCCAAACTCTTGAACTCAATCCATCTTCCTGCTGCAGCCTCCTGCATATGGGGCCCCCAGGCATGCGCCCCAGTGCTCACCTCTTAATTTCCTCCCTCCACCCTAGTGATTAAAACAGCATTGTCTAGCCCAGCTTAGCCACACACCCCAGGCCAAGCTGAGCTTCCTGCGGGTGGACTCACATGGTACCTGAGCAAGGGTGGTGCTCCCAGACCCTCAAACTACAAAGCTACAAGGCATGTCCTCAGGTCCTTGTGTCAAGTTGGTTGAGGAGAGATTTCTGCCCCCTGTGCTGAGGCAAAGTCAACAGTCCTACTCAACTATGTGATTTGAACAGTGGTCACATGCTGGCCACTGAGTTGGAGGCAGCCCAGCTGAAGTTCCGGTGGGTCTGAGGATTTACTGAGGCTCTCTAGCCAGACGGGTGAAGTTAGAGTGTTTAAGTCCTTATGTCTGCACCTCTAGAATGGACAGTGAGTCCTCCGAGGGAAGATGTGTTTTGCAGAAAATGCAAGTGTTGCTAAAAAGTCCTGAAGGTTCATTATGCAATTGCTAGCAAATTGGGAAGGCATGTTGGTGTGTTTACCATAGAAAGCCAACTGACTGAAATCCGAGGGAAAATTTAGGCTATGAATCCAATCCTTTGCCGCCTTATTTGGGAAAAAGTAAGTCCTAAGAAAGGATGCTGATCTCCTTTTGGAGGTTATAAATGGATACAGAGCCCTGCGTTTCTGGCATGACTGTTTCCTACTGTCGCGCCAACCCTCAAAGCAGACGCAGTCCTCCCTCAGCTGCGTGACTGAGAACACCAGCTTGGAAGGGAAGTCCGCCCTGCCCGTTGTCATCCCTACCCTCATTGTCTTGTCCTAAACGGACGCTCCTCTTCATAAAAAGGACCTCTGTAGGGATCCCACTCCTCTGTCTCCACAGATGCATAGGTCCAAACAACAGCGGGTGGAGATCATGGTTATCCCTGGCTTTATCTGTGCCGAATGTGTGCATGTTTACCTCCTGAGAGTTCGTTTGGAGGTCCTAACAGGGTTTCATAGCTACTTGTATGTCCTTGACCAAAGACCATTTCTTCTTTAGGGAAGGACATCCTCTTTGATCATGCAAGCAGCTTCCATAGAGGCACACAGGGAGCTGTGGGGATGAGGGGTCGCCAGCCTGATCACACCCGCAAGTTTTCCACTCACCTCCTGAATTGTATAGTCAAGTCTAGCAGCTGTTTTCATTCCATCCCTAATGTCACTGAGAGGTGACGGAGCATACAGGAGATGGCAGGGTTACATGCACATCCTAAAGCCAGGTATGCTGGCACATGTTCTTGTCCAAGCTACTCAAAAAAGAAGAGACAGAAGGATTGGCAATGAGCCAAACACGAAGATTCAGGTTTACACTGATATGAATGCTGCCAACTGTTGGCAGGCCCTTGCTCCCTTACAAGCTGCTTGTGTTGCTTAACAAGGAAGCTAACCAGTAACCCCTTTGGCATCTGGCTTGAGCCTAGGAGTTTGAGAACAGCCTGGGTAACACAAAGAGACCCTGCCCTATCCCATTCCACCACTACCACCCTCCAATCCTGGAGTATCTACAGATTTGGATCTTTGAAGAATATCCTCTTGTTGCTTGTTTTGTTTTGTTTTGCTTTGCTTTGCTTTGTTTGTCAAGACCGGGTTTCTCTATGTGTAGCCCTGGCTGTCCTGCAACTCACTCTCCAGACCAGGCTAGCCTCAGACGCACAGAGATCTGCCTGTCTCTGCCTCCCAAAGTGCTAAGATTAAGGTTGTGCCCACCACCGCCCAGCATCTGAGGAATATCCTAAAACTAATTGCCCGTGAATTACAAAGGACAGCTTTTCAGCTGACACTGTGGAGAGCTGCAGATTTAGCCAGATGCCAAAGGGGTTACTGGTTAGCTTCCTTGTTAAGCAACACAAGCAGCTTGTAAGCGAGCAAGGGCCTGCCAACAGTTGGCAGCATCCACATCGGTGTAAACCTGAATCCCCGTGTTTGGCACGCTGCCTATCACTCTTCCAAAAGGCTCTTCCTGGGCTTCCTCCCTTGTGCTAAAGGCTGTATAATATCTGGCCAACTTGAAACCTAGTCTTCAGTTTATCTTGGTACCCTGGAAGGAAAAGAGGGCTTTAATGTTTATTTTCCTATGCATGCTCATCTTGGATATTATATTCTAAAGGCTCAAAGAAACCAGGCACGATAGCACATTCTTGTAATCTCCGAATTTGGAGGTAAAGGCAGGAGACTCAGGAGTCCGAGGTCATCTTTGGTTACCTGGGGGATTTAAAATTAGCCTGGACTACAGGGGACCCTGTGTTTTAAAAAAAAGTAAATAAATAAACAATACAAGTTAAAAAAAGAAGAAGAAGAAGAACTGGGGCTGCAGCCTACAGTAGAGCATTTGCCGCGCATGCCTATGACTCTAGGTTCAATCCCCAGTAACACAGGGAAGCAAAAACCAAAAATAAAAGACTGGAGGGCTGTATGTCTGATTTACCATAACTCTGGTCCCGTGGCGACTGGCGCTCCTGGTCTGCCTGTGGCCAGGAAAGCCGGCTCCACCGCGGTGGCTTCTCTTCTCTTCGGCATCACTTTGCTCACTTCTGCGTCTTGTTCTAGACAAGCTCTTTTTGGAGACCATGTTAAGAAACCTCAGAGCCTGGAGGACACGGACTTGAGCCGGCTCTACACAGCAACATCCCTGATGCAGATTGATGACAATGTCATGAGGTGGGTCCCCAAGGCCAAGCCAGAGGCCGCCTTGCCCAGAGTCAGCTCTGCCAGCGCCGCTGCCTTGCTCCCCTTGCTTCAACGGCTTCTTCTCATTTCAATCAGAGTCTAATGCTTAGGAGAAGCGATCGTAGGAAAGTTCTCATCTCTTGGAGATGGGTAAAGCCTCTGACCATGTGGCACGGGCAGCTCGAACTGGTGCGTGAAGGGGCTCCACCTAGTGGTCCCCCTCGTTAACACTGTTGTGTCCCTGCCTCAACACAGGACAAGATCAGCGCCTCCCAGGTCTGCCTTTGCAGTGGGCAGGGTAGTTTTTGTACATGGTCAGGATGTTTTATCCAGACTGCGGTGCTGAGGCTATCAAAAAGAGCAGATGACCAAAGGTAGACCAAGAGAACTGTAGGTTTCCGACAACACATGGAAGCACTTTCTCTGGGGCATGGGAGGAAGCGAAGATGCTTCTAGGGCGGAAGATGTAATCCCCACCCGGTTCTCTCATTTGGATCTTTCCCCTGTCTGGACTTGCACCTCCTATGATCTCACCTTTGCTGCACCAGCACCCTTCCTTCTAATTGAAGTCAGAAACTTGACTTGTAGAGTTGGCCTCACACCGTGTCCCTGTCTTTCACATTTTACAATCCTTTGATGCCTACAGCAAGACAGGTCCCCTGGAGAGCTGGCTGGCTGCTGGCCTGAGCTGTGAGAGCTCTATTTTTTTGTCTTCCTATCCTTTCACATCAGGTAAATTCAAAGGGGCCAGTTACTGTTTTCTCCGAGCAAATAAAAACTATTAATTGATAGTTAAAAGACAGAAATTGTCTTAGGGGTTTTCATTCCGCTAAGAGACACCATGACCATGGCAAACTCTTATAAGGAAAGCAGTTCATTGGAGTGGCTCACTTACAAGCTGTCAGAGGTTCAGGTCATTATCATCATAGTGGGGGAGCAATGGTGGTGTGCAGGCAGACATGGGTGCTGGAGAAGTAGCTGAGAGTCCTACATCTGCCAGGTACAGGAAGTCGACTGAGACACTGGTGCAGGATCCTGAGCTTAGGAAACCTCAAAACCCTCCCCCACATGGCATACTTCCTCCAACAAAGTCACAACACCACTTCAACAAAACAACACCTCTAATAGGGCCACTCCCTATGAGATTATGGGGGCCAATTGCATTCAAACCACCACAGAAATAAACGATGCCTAGCTCTCTTAGGGTTAACAGTATATAACTTGCTGTGGTCCCTAATAAGGAAAGAAAAAGTAATTTAATTTTAATGTAATATAAATTTCCCATCCATCATCATCATTTAAGCTCCAAAGGAAAGCCCCTCAGTTCTTGTGAAGGTTCTCATCATCTGTAGTGTTGGGTGGTGACGGTTCTGTAACCAACCGCTCTTGGCAGCTTCCTCACAGAGTGGTCACCAGCAATGCTGGAGGAACGGAATGCTTTGGAGACCACAGAGGACAGAATCACACATCCTGGATGTGATCTTTGCACACAGCCTCCTCCCACCAGGGGACCCTGCTGGGTCATTTTCAGAACTGGGGTACCTAAGAAGGCGTGGAGGTAGAAGAGAATCCTCAGCTCTGGGGGAGGCAAGACGTCTCAGGGACTTGAAGTGAAATGGAAGGTCCCCTTCAGAACCTCTTAGCTCCACCCTGGGTAGGAAAGAAAGGGAGGTTCAGAGGGTCTTCTGGCCCACGACAGAATTGGGGGTATCAGGGCATCAGAGCCCCAACTGACTCTCTGGCCTCTCAGCCCAGAGCTGAGCAGAGCTGCAAGCCTCTCCAAGGGTAGTGAGACCTCAGGTGGGCCAGTGGCAGGTACTGCTCCTGGAGCGGAGGAAGCGGCTCCAGGGTAACCCTGCTGAAAACAGAGGTTCTGGCTCCGGCATGCCGTGACCCGTGATTCTCGACAAAGGTTATAAACGATTTGAATGCTGCCTCAAAGATGCAGCAGACATGATGAGTATTACAGTTGATACTGACTGAGAGTTCGTCCAGGCTTGGGCGCACGGAAGCCCTTTTGTATCTCAGCCTCACAACAACACCGTCAAGGAAGGTCTTGTGTTTAATCCACTTTACAGTGAGATAGCTAAGGCCCAGGAATCTTGAGGCTTTGCCCAAGATTGCCCAACCAGGAAAGTGGGCAGAGCCAGGATTTGAATCCAGATCCTAAGCCCATGCTCTTGACTCCAAACTCTGCCCCTACGTTCCTTTTGGTGCAATAGCTAGAACCATAGAGAAGCCTGTGTGGATTCTGCCATTGCAGTGAGTTAGTGTGGAAAGCAGAGAGTCATCGGCTCAGTTCTATAACCGATGTCATTTTGCCTTTGGTGTGTGTGTGTGTGTTGTGTGTTGTGTGTGTGCTCATGTTCCAGAGAAGTTTCCACGGCTAATACAACTCCTGAAGGAATACTATGAGGAAGAAAGCTGCATGAGATACCTGCACAGGGTGAGTGGCGGCCCCGCCTCAGAATCAGTGTCATAACCGCAGGCCAGCTTTGCCCACAGTACAAGAACAAACACCCTCCTAAGTTCCCGGGGGAGGGGGGGTGAGCGGAGCTGGAATCTGATCACCCTGACGCCACGCTAGTTTGTCGCTCAGGACCGTCTCTTAGCCAGTTCCCTCGCTGTGACTGCCATAGTCTTAAGTCCCAGAGCTGTGCTCAGACCAGCTTCTCTCAAGTCTGTGAAATTGCCTGAGGCAGCCAGGTTGTCCTCAGACATCCTTTGACCATATAGTAATAGAAACACCCGTGTTCTGCCGTGGGTTCTCGTGGGAGATCCATCTGACTTTCTTGCAGCCCTTGATCCCTTCTTGTGGCCATTTGTATCTTACTAACATGCTGTCTAGTACTGAACTCTCAGATATCTGGTAAACACAGAATAAATGGGGGGGTTCCTGTATCAAAGTGACAAGAAACATGTACTAGGCAAAGTAACATGCACCCATAATAACCAGTACTCAAGAAGCCGAGGCAGGAGGATTGCTGTGAGTTTGATGCCAACTAGTTATACATATACCCAGCCAGCGGGAGCTGCATTGAAAGACCACAACTCAAAAGCAAAAAGAAGGCCAGCAAGATAGCTCAGCAGGTAAAGGTGCTTGCCACCAAGGCTGGTGCTTTAAGTTCAAAACCCAGGGCCCACACGGTGGAAAGAGAGGAGTCGCTCCCAAGTTGTCCTCTGACCTCGCATGCATGAGCGCACATGTGCACATAGATGCACAAATTGATATCATAAAAAAATTTAAGGTAGACTGGTTTTGATCTGTTCTTTTAGCACCTACAGCTAACCTTGTGTTTACTAAGTTGGTGGCCAACACAGTTCCCGTATTTCCTGAACCAGCACTGAGCCAGACTCCTCCCTTCTGCCGTGCACCGTTGCTCTTATGCCAGCACAGAGGTCCCCATGTATCGGTGCCCACAAGGGTGGCTGTGAGTTATAGTTCTGCGACTGTCTCAGCTATGGCTTTCACCCAGGCCTTCGACAGGCCAGAGTGTCAGGAGAGCACAGCCATTCAGTATGTCAGGGTGGCAGTTCAGGATAGTCTGAGTGTCCCCCAACACCCTCTATACTCTAAACTAAAAGGAGGCTCTTAGTATCTGTCTTACTAATATGCATGTTGAGCACAGTCCTGCCAAGAGCTCCCTGCCACCCACCAACCCGCTCCTATTTGTTTGTGTGGTTTTGTTGAAACAGGTATTGAACCCAGGGCCTTACATCTGCCACTTAAGTGCTCTGTCACTGAGAGACATCTCTGAAGCTTGGGTTTTTGAAATAGAGTATTGATAAATATAAATATAGATACAGATATATATCTCCCAGGCTGGCCTTGAACTCACAATTCTTTTGCCTCTGCCATCCAAGTTCTGGGATTATGAGAGTACACACCTGGCTCTCACTCCTGTTTGCATCTTTCAGATTCTTCTAAAAGGTCTCCTTTTCCTCTAGTGAGGTGCACGTCACTTTATTTTTTTATACTATAAGCCAAAGGAAAGATAGATAGATAGATAGATAGATAGATAGATAGATAGATAGATAGATAGATAGATGACATCTTGATGCTGCCATTTTTCTGAGAACGGTGGCCAATATGAAACACTAAAGATAATCAGAATCAGAAACACTTGTGAGTAAGGACACATTAAGCCCCGTCTTCCATGAGCACATAGATCTCCTAAGGCCCTGGCCGCTTTGCTCCTGTATATACCTGCTGCCAGGTGGCAATCACAGCAGACTTGTCCCTCCTCTCACTGCCAGTGACGGTGAGGCATCCTTAAGGCTCCAGCCCAACAAACTGAGCTCTGAACATTCCCCTTTGCTTCAAAGGCGTGTCTGGGAGGGAGCGGGCCGTGTAACACCAGTGTACCTTCTTGCTGCAGATATACGTGCCTCTTATGCTGGTTAATGCAGCTGACGACCCCTTGGTGCACGAAAGCCTTCTGACCATTCCAAAGTCTCTCTCAGGTGAGTCTCTTCCCGCTGTTTGCCCAGCCACACAGCAGATTACCGCTGTCCGTCATCCCTTTCGCTGTTCTGGCGGCAGATGGAGACAAGCCTCAGGGGAGAGGGTGCAGCCATTGACTGCAAAGGCCCCTGGTAGAACTTTCCAGACTTCCATCCTGGTGCAGGAGACAGGACCTTCTTGATATCCATCACCAAGAGTGTTCTGTAGCGGCGTTGTCTCATAGCTTTCGTTCTGTTAAATGGGAGAGCTTGACTTAAAGAGAGATTTAGAACTAAAATTTGCCCTAAAAGGCAACACAAAACAAAGCCCATTCTGCTCCCTCCGATGACAGCCCCTCCATTTGCCTGGAGGTTATAAGCAGCTGAAACGGCAGAGAACGTTACTCACAGAAACGCTGTTCAGGCTCAGTCCATCCCAGGGTCAGTGCTACAGGGGAGGCAGAGGGAAGAAGCATGAGGAAAGGCTGGGGCTCCACTTACTTGGCGGTGCAGTTTCAGGTCCCTGGGGTATCATCTCCACAGACCTCTGTGATTACGTTTCCTCTTGGAAATACAGCAGCCTAAAGGAAAAGCTAACCCTGTGGCCCCACTGCCTCCCTCTACAGCTGCAAGAGCAGACAGGTAGGCAGGAAGAAGCCGCCTCACAGAGCTTCTTCCTGCTCAGGAAAAAAAACTGCATGTGTGTGTGTGGGGGTGCCTATTTCATGACAAAAACTATCTCCTGTCAACTCCCAGCCACCCTCAAGACCCCCAGCAGACCACACCACAGCCCACTCAGCCACACGCAACAGCACCTACCTCCTGGACCAAAAATAACATCGCGGGATAGCGTTAGCTATCCCACAGAATAGCAACCAGAATAGTGGAGGACGTGAGATGTATAGAGCCTCGTCCACGCTGTCCCCCGCAAAACAATATATTCCTGTTGAACTTGGTTGCCTCTTCTCCGCACCTTTCCAGTAGCCATGGAGACCAGCTTAAACATGGACCCAAAGTCCAGCCTCAGGCCCTCAGCTCTCAGGATAGCCATTTAGATCATGGCACTGGGGACCTGGGCATCTTTTACACACATCGCAGCTTAAGCCTTAGTCCTGAAGATTGGTGTCTGGCATGAGAAAGCAGACTCCCTCATTCACTCTCTTTTATCCCTAAGGCAGTAACTTAGTCATGGGAGAGTCAGGGTGCAGCTTGGGTTTATGGAGCTTTAAGTATGGGTTCGAAGGAATTCTGAAGCTGGTACCCATTCTATTAACCGGGTGTTATTTATTTATTTTGGCAGTGCTGAGAGATTGAACTCTTGGGTTTCCATATGCCAGGGGCAGTGTTTTTCCATTGAGCTATGTGCCCGGCCCTTTTGGTGCCCATTGTTACATTACAAACCAACTCAATGAGGTCCTGCTGGCTTGCCTGCCCACTTGAGAAAGACAACACAGTGTGCATGGACAGATACCCACTTAGGTGCCCTCTGAGAAATGCCAAGGCTCCCCAGCTTCCGCACCTTTGCCCTCTTGCCCTGGAGTTAATAGGGATGCTGTAATTCTGCTGTGCCTTTCCTCCTACAGAGAAACGGGAGAACGTCATGTTTGTGCTGCCTCTGCATGGGGGCCACCTGGGCTTCTTCGAGGGCTCCGTGCTGTTCCCTGAGCCTCTGACATGGGATGATAAGCTGGTGGTGGAGTATGCCAATGCCATATGCCAATGGGAAAAGGAATAAGTCCCAGTGCTCAGACACGGAGCAGGTGGAAGCCGAGTTAGAATGAGGCCTCCGGACTCTGGTGTGCTCCTGCAGCCCTCCCCTGGAACCCGCGGCTGTTTCAGGTCTCCCATCTCCCTCAGTGACCTGGATCTGACCTCGTACCATCAGTGGGGGCACCCATCATACAACCTGTCTTAAGTAGGGCGGCTCCCTGGGAGCTCCAGGCTATTTTTGTGCTTAGTTACGGGTTTTCTCCGGTGCGTGGTTAGCCATGGTGGCAAGCTACAAGATTCTCACCCTTCTGTCCAGCTTCGGTAATCTGATTGCTTTCATGCCAGTTGTATCTAGTTTTCCTATTTAAGGACCCGCAGCTGAGTTGCGGTCTTGCTTTGCCAATCAAATGGCCCTCTCTCTGAGAACCGTGAAGGGATATATGTCACTTGGTGATGGTTGTATGTGCCCTCATAGAGTCCCCCAACAAGAAGTCAGCATCTCTGACCAATGCTGAAGAAAGGACTTAGCTTGGAAGTCTAAGAGCCTGGTGGCATCCTGGGCCTTAGTTTTGCCACTGAAATGAAGGAAATTTCTTGAGTCTAAAGCCAGTTCTTTCTCACCGTCTTCCTGAGACACCTTCCTCCCACCTTGCTGCTGCTGCTGCTGCTGCTGAGAGTTGCGTGGGGCACTTGTCTAAAAATTCAGCCTCTCAGATCCCTCCCCTCGGAGAGGCTGACTCAGTGGGTTTGGGGAGGGGTCTGGGGATTTTAATTTTTGACAAGTGCCCCAGGGAATTCTCATCACCCACGCCAAAACTGAGGGAAACCCCACACTGTAATACAGCCCCTTTAAATTAGGAACATCTTGGTGGCTCGTTTCATTGACATTCGTAAGCCGCGGTGTCTCTTTGCTCCCAGGGACCTCCGAAGCAGCACTGTCTGTTTTATGGCTGCCTTTGTGTGATCTCAGTGCGGTGTCCCTAAAAGGGAGAGGACATTTGGGCTGAGCCTTAGCTCTGCTTCTTCCCAGGTGGTGTGATCCTGGATAAATCCCTTTGGACTTGACTCACTTCCCCCTATTAAATGGGGGACTTGGACCAGGTAGATTGCTGAGATGACCACCCTTCTAAAGTCCAGCAACAAACCTCGGTATACTGAGGTTTGAGTGAGCCTCCCTCTGGGGGAGCCTGGGAGCAAATGACAGGACTCGCAATTTTTCTCCTTTCCCCATTTCACATAAAGAGATTTAGAGTCTTAATCACTCACTTGTAATTTTAGGTTTTCATCCCAGGTCCATCTCACTCTGGGTTTTGATACCAAACAATCAAAAGTTGGATCTGAGTTTGGAGAAATGGATTTCCAGCTGGGAGGAGAGGATATTCTTTGGAAGTCAGCATGTGGTTAAATAGCCTCTGTGTGTTGTCTATTGGGTAAGGCTTTCCAAGCTGTCTGCTCGAGTGGGCGCGTCACTCTGAGGTTGAAGTACTCTTCTCTTAGCCTTGTGCACTTGGTTCCCTGAGAACCTTCACTTTGAAAAATCCGCAGTTCCTCTCTGGAATTAAATGGACCTGTGGATGAATTGCTTCATCTTCTTTGGCTCCAGGACTGAATGAAAATACAGTAGTGGATCTGTGTGGATATTTATGGAGCCACCTGTACCCCCGAATGCCAGTCCTCAGGGCTGCAGGTGCAATAGAGAGTGTGGGCATTGGCCTGAGAGATTGTGACAGGAATGTCTGTAAACTGCAGAGCTGCTCTCTGACAATCACTAGGTCACCCCGTAACGTCCTGAATGGACATTCTCCCTGAAACACAGAGATGTCTGAGGTCCCCAGTTTCCTTTGCTATAATCTCTTCACGCTCAACAAATTCTGTCACCGTGTCCCGCCAATGGTTGTCATTTTTCTGTTGCTTTTTTTTTAATGTTCCCTTGGCACAGATTGGCACTTTATCATTCATCCCTCAATTTGGAAGCTAACTCTTCTCTGTCAGTTTTCCCTCCACCCAGCTGCAGCTGTTAAAGGACTCAGAGTTCCTGCTGCTGCCTTTATCCCTTAAGACTTGGAAAGAAAGCCATAAGGGACTAGAGTTGTCACCATCCCTAGTAAGGGGCTCCCTCCATTTGCCTGATGTCATCTCTTTCCAAGTCCTGACTAAGCAGTAGCTTGGGTACCACCTGCTTCAGAGAAAAGTCGCCCTGCTGTCACACCTAGGAGGATGTGGGGGACTGTCCTGGGAGCCTGATCTTTGCCACACTACTGGAAGTCCAGCCCCTAACACTGGGGGAGGGGACTTGTGCCAGCTGCAATCTCCGCAGTGTGTGGCTCTGAATGGCACTGGCGTTCCATTTTGCTTCACATGAAATCAACTGGAGCTCTTTATTCCAGCTCCGGGCCCTCAGGCATGGAAATGAGACCGTGGCCATGGCAGTTCTGACAGGAAAAAATTCTTGTTTGGCCCCTGAATGAGAGCACAGACGCATGAATGTGGAGGTGGCAGCTTGCCTAATGAATGAGGGGACAGCCCTTTATGTAGGTCAGCCCCTCTCCTTCCTCTGCGCTCCTTGCTTTCTTTCCAAAGTCATCCATTTCTAATGATGATGTGAATTGCCCGCTGGCTCTCAAGGACTAACCTGAACCAAAGGCTGAAGTTGTGGAGAACATTTGAATATTCTGTCCTAAAAATCAAGAATGTAAATTAAAGAGAACTAGACAAGTCCTATGGCAAGAGTAGCATTAAAACCCAAATGCAGAAGGCACCCACATTACCCTAGTTGTGATCCAAATAATTGGAAGACATTGTCTTCGGTCAAATTAGCTTGGAAAAAAAAATAAATGATCAAGACCGTGTAGTTAGCAGGGACGTTCCCAGGCTTGAGAACCTGTTTTTACTGCGGTGACTTTGCACCGTCCACCCCTGAGCAGAAGGGCTGTGGGAAGTTTGGCCATACCATCCGTATTCTTTTCGTTTCTGTGGTATCTCACAGTTACAGGGGATCTTAGGAGCTCCTGGAATGTTCCCGAAAGGGAGGTCTTCCTTCGCTTGCATGGCATTCCATTACCAGGGTCAGGAGGCCTGTCTTCTCGTCCCCAGTGGCTCTGACTCATGTTGCATCATCTCTAAAACTGCTTCGTCCACTTTCCGGATCATTTGCTCAGGTCGCTGCTAACCATTTTCTGAAGCTGCAGGTAGAAACAGGTGATTCGCGACCCCTAAGCTCTTCTTGAGAGGACTTGGAGAGAAGGAGCATGCCCATTCAGCTTTTCCTAGTTAGAGGACCCTGGACAGAGTCCAAAGCCATCTTAGCCTCTCTTCCTGTCTTCACCATTAAGGCATTTTCCTCGCCATTCTAAGGGTGGTCCTGTGACCGTGACAGGTGAGGGCCACCAGTCATTAGGAAAGTACCTCCGGCCTTCAGTGTGACCAGGCAAAGCATGGACGATTGCCAGAAGTCCTTCCTGTGCAGGCTGGTTCTGAACCCAGATTGCCCTCAGCTGAGGCCTTCTGGGTAGCTGAGCTGAGAAGGCTGGCATCCGGATGAGAGCTCGCTTTGTAAGTGACTGACTTGAGGTAGAGTTTGCCAGCTCTGGGGACACAAGCACATGTGTTCTTGTTTGTGTTTGCCCTGGAAGCAGGTGCTGGAGATGGGGAAGGCTTCTCTTTTCCCATGGCCTTGATTCTGACTTTGAGTGACAGTTTGGACAGAAGAAGAAACTGGAGAAACAAACAAACAAACAAACAGTGTAGTTGGAGGAACTCCTGGGTTTCCCTGTAGACACACAGGAAAGTTGTTAGGGAGCATGTCACTTCAGCGTCCTGTCACGGTCTCACCTGGAACTGTTTTCCTTACCCAGAAAGCCTTAACTTGCCTCTAGAAAATCCCCTGGTATGACAACACTATGGGCTTAAGAATTCAAACTCTTCTGCTTTGAAAGCTTGAAGCCAAGGCCACAGTCAACCAGAGAATTTCCTCAGGTGGCCCGGAGGCTCCTGTGACATCCCCCCCCCACCTCACACCCCCACCACCACAGGCGGCCTGGAACCGCCCCTCCACCTGTCTTCTTTGCCTTACTCTTCTGAAAGCCACTTTGGATCACTCGGATGCTTGCGGGGGGGGGGGGGGGGGGGGGGGTTGCTCGGTATTGAGGTGGCAAGCGGTTGGGGGCCAGGCTTCTTCCACGTGGTATCTAAGCAAAGGACAGTGTCCCCTCCTCGTAAACCAGGACTGTTTGTCCTGAACTGTGGCTACAGCTAAGGACACAGGAGCAGGCCTCTACTGGCTAAGGAACCAGAACGGCACCCAGAGCAAAGGCTACCCCGCCGGCTTGTCTCTGCTGCCTCCAGGTGCTTTGCGACAGCCCGGCATCCTCTGGTTGTGGTCCTTAGAAACAGGCCACACAGTCCGGCTTGCCAACAGCCCCCAGACACCCAGAACCTAGACCGCTGTCCCTTTTGGAAGAGTCCGTCCTCCATGTTTTCCAACTGTGTTCCTAGCTTGTGTGTAGGTAGAGCTTTCACCGATGCCTAATAAAGAAGTTGAAATTAATTTCTAATTGGTAGATTAAGTCTGACACCCTGAGTCTCGTGAAAGTTCTCAGCCTCTAACTAGACTCCTGTCAGCAAAATACATAACCTTCCGTCTCCCCACCTCTGGTCCCCTTTAGCCAAGTAATCTTCTATTGCCATAAACTGGGGACAGGCCACTTCTGACCCCTGCAGAAGTTCCCTCAGTCTAAGTGGGCATTCTGCCCCCAGACCACACCCACAGAGCAGTCAACGTCGCCTAAAACAATTGCCAACCTCCTTGGTCCCCAAGGCCAATCACTGCTCTCTCAGGCTGCTCCCGTGAGGGAACCCAGTTCCCGGCTATAGGAGCTAGGCTTTGGTCTCCATTTTGGCCTCTTTAGTTTCCCTAAAGCACAAGTCGGTGTAGAATGCTGTCACCTCCCCATCCCCACACCCGTTCCAGGTGACCTGGGTCTCTCCCACAGCCTCAGGCAGACCTTCACTGTACCTGAGTTACTTTTCCCCCACTGCCGTGGCCTTAGTGACCCAGGACTGGGGCTGGGGCGGGGAAGGAGGCCAGTTCACCTCCCTACATCCCCCCCCCACACCCCAAACTCCAACCAACCGGTCTTACGTTGGCAGAACTGCTTCCAGATTGATTTCTGAGAACCATCACTTTGACATTCCTGATTCTTGCCCATTTCATTTTGATCTCTCTGGGTTTTACGGAACTCCAGATGCTGCCCTGGAAATACCGTATTTTGGAGTCCGTGCTCTGAAAGCCCCTGCCTGTGCTGCTGCGTCTTTCGACGCCCCCAGCAGCAGGCGTTTCGGACTTGCACTTAACAATGCAACTTTTTCTAAATACGAGGATATTTACCTTTAATAAGAAATTATACTAAGCGACGGCGTCCTTGATTGTTTTATGGTCTCACGTTACTTTTGATTCTACTTTGATTCCGTGTGGTGGTGAACAACAAAGATCATTACAAACAAAAACTGTAATTTTGTTATCTTTGATTCAATGGAATTTCTTTACTTAAAATAAAGAGTAAAAAGTGCAGAGTGCTTGTGTGTGCTTTGTCTAGTGAGGGTTTCCACGTGCAAGGGGTGCGTCTGGGCATGCAGAGGTGGCTCTGGATAAAGTGCTTGCTGCACAGGCGTGAGGACCCGAGTTCGGATCCCCAGCACCCAAGCCAGGTGTGGTAGTGCATTCCTGTAAATTATATGGCTAGAAGGCAAAGATGGGGGACCCCTGGGGCTTACTGTCTGACCTGTCTGCTTACCTGAATAGAACTCCAGGTTCACTAAGAGACCCTGTCTCAATAAAAATGGTAGAGCATGATGGGGTGGGGGGCATACAGTGCTGACCTTTAGCTTCCACAGGATTGTGCACATGTGTGCGTGCGCGCGCGCACGCGCACACACACACACACACACACACACACACACACGGTGTTTCCTCTATCTGCATCAAAGCACCGGGCTTAGTGGCACAGTGCAGAACACCCATTTCCTAAGTGAGGTTATAGGAACCTTGCAAACAAATACCAGACAGGACCAGTTCACACAAACCCATCCTCTTCAAGAAAGCAAGCCAAGAATCTGAAATAAGGAAGGAAGCAACATTTTGTGTTTGCTTCCTAACCTGAGCCATATAGACACCCGCAGGGCAAGGTGGAAACGGTGTTTGTCATGTGTCGTTTGTGTGCTTTCTCCATCACGTTCTTTGAAAAGACCCAGTGAGTTTCCTCTATGTCAAGGTCAAGTTGGAGTCGTTGAGTAGTTGCAGTGGGTTCCTTCTTTTTGTTTTCTTGAGACAAGGATCTCACACAGTCTCACTCTTTCTAAGGCTGCCCCTAAAGTCCTGATTTTCCTGCCTCTGCTGGGTAACAGCAGCGTGCACCACCACACCCAACTTGGTGGTGACATTTTCTTTTCTTATGGATCCATCTTTTTTTTTTTTTTTTGGTTTTTCGAGACAGGGTTTCCCTGTAGTTTCTAGAGCCTGTCCTGGAACTATCTCTTGTAGACCCGGCTGGCCTCGAACTCAGAGATCCGCCTGCCTCTGCCTCCCAAGTGCTGGAATTAAAGGCGTGCGCCACCACCACCCAGCCTCTTGGCTCCATCTTAACCTGAGCAAAGGGTCTTCCAAGGCCAACCACCGACTCAGCCAGGAGAGCTGCAGCACCTCCTGGAGCCTTTTGCTTGAGCCTTCCTCCTCCCCAGTTTATGCAAACCCTTTGACAAGATCAGCACTGTAAGTGGGGAATGTTGGCTTTGGAAGACAGAGATTACCAAGACCCAAGAATGCCCAATATCACATTTTAGAATTCCCCCATGCCCTGTCACTTACAAATCACTCTATTTTGACCTAAGAGAATCAACTTGTGAAGAATACTGCCTAAGGGTTGAGGAATTTAACTCAGAGGTAGAGTACTTACCTAGCAAGCACAAGGCCCTGGTCCAGCCTCCAGCACCAAAAATACAAAATGTGGGAAAGAAAATACTGCCGGGTTGGAGAGATGGCTTAGCAGTTAAGTGCACTGATTGCTCTTCCAAAGGACCCGGTTCAACGCCCGGCACCCGCATGGCAGCTAACATCTGTAACTCCAGTTCCAGGGGATCTGATACTCCCTTTTAGCCTTAGTATGGGCATTGCATACACAGACATACCTTCAAGCAAAATACGTATACATGTAGAATAACAGAAACATTAAAATGGGAACGATTACAGGTCTGGAATATTAGGGGAGTCAGTGCCAACAGCACGTCATTTGCCACACCTGGCCAACCTGCTGGCATTTGTGCTTAGTGCTGTTTCTTACTCCAACAGAATGGATATATTTTTATTATACCTTTCATAAACAGGCTCTCCAGACATGGTTTTATTGAGAGGAGGCAGGAAGGACAGACGGTGGCATTTGTATATCCTGTACTATAAGGGCACATTTGTCTTCTATAGTGTAGAAAAAAGTCCACACGTGCATGTTATTAGTAGCTTAACACAAACTCTTAATGGCTTGTTCTGCATCAACCACTTACTCCCAGTCCAGGGTCTCCCCCCCCCCCGTGGGGGGGAATTGCAAGGCTGGTAGCGGAAAGTGCTAACGACTTGTGTTGCAAGGCATCACCTAAGCCCCAGATAGCCAGAGAGTGAGGGAAGAAAACAAGGGATGATAACAAGAAAGGTACAGACAGAAACCTCAGGGACGTCGCTGGCACCTTACCGGAGGGGTGGAGCTGCTGCAGAAGCTGGCTTTATTACTCCTGCCTGGAGATGAACATAAGGACTTTTAAAGATCTAAATTTGCTACCTTGTCAGATCTCCCACTCTCCGAATAAAGCACAGTTTAAAGCTTCAGTTCCAGGGCTGGGGAGATGGCTGGGGGTGAAGAGCACCTACTGCACTTGCTCAGGACTCGAGTTCAGTTCCCAGCACCCACATCAGCATCAGGCAGCTCACGGTGACGGTGACCTGTAACTCCAGCTCCACAAGACGCAGCGCCCTAGTCTGATTTCCACTGACTCATACACACATACGTGTGCATCCGTGCATGCGCACATGCATGCGCACATGCATGCACACACACAAAATTTAAAAAAAAATAAAACCTTTTTTTCTGGTATTCATGTTATACTGTAACATTGCCCATAGTGAGGACCCAGTGTTTAACTGGATGGCCCTCCAAACTATAGTCCCCACCTTCATTCTCTCTCTCTCTCTCTCTCTCTCTCTCTCTCTCTCTCTCTCTCTCTCTCTCTCTCTCTCTGTGTGTGTGTGTGTGTGTGTGTGTGTGTGTGTGTGTGTGTGTGTCTCCCTAGGGCAATTTACAGGAAATGGCCGCTTTTATGAAGTACATTGCAGGCAGGCCTTTAATTCTGTTTAATTCTGTGATTTCAAGGACAGCTTGCTCTACATAACAAGTTCCAGTCTAGCCAGGGCTACATAGTGAGGCCCTGTCTCAAAAAATAAATATTTTTAAAAAGACATTACAAGCAGTTGACTTTGAACTGCTGAACCTTTCCCCAGATAAAACAAACTCCTCTCTCCTTGTGGATCGGGGCCACCCAGAACGTTCTTCCAACACACTTGTTGAAGTACCCAGCATCTCTACTGAACATACACTGGTTTCCTTTTGAAGTTATTGTCTCCTTTATCTTATGTTCACATCACCACCCCTCTTCCCTCTCCTGTCTGTGCCTCTCCCGTGCCCAGCTTATAATGACTAAATTAAATAAGGCCAACAGTAGAGGCTAGGCATGGGTAGTAACAGAGTCAAAGGGATTTGTAGGCAGAGTCCCATGCTAGCCACTTCCTAGGCCTTTGACGCTAAGCAAGAATTGTTAGATTTTAATGTTTCTAGTGAAGAAGATAATAATGCCTTTAATTTTAGCACTCAGAAGGCAGAAGCAGGAGGATTGCTGAGTTTAAGCCCAGAATGGGGTATATAATATAAACCCTGGAAAATAAAAAAGGGATGATAATTGAAAGGCTCAGATAGTATTTTTCATAGTTTCTGTGTTATTTTTTAAAGATTTTTTTGGTAGCCAAGCTGTGGTGGCGCACACCTTTAATCCCAGCACTCGGGAGGCAGAAGCAGGAGGATCTCTGTGAGTTCAAGGCCAGCCTGGTCTCCCAAGAGCTAGTTCCAGGACAGGCTCCAAAGCTACTGAGAAACCCTGTTTCGGAAAAAAAAAAAAAAAAAAAACAGGTTTTTTTGGTCATTGGTATTTTGCCTGCCTGCATGTATCTCTGTGTGAAGGCGTCAGGAGCCCTGGAGCTGGAGCTACAGACAGGTAAATCTGGGTCCTCTAGGAAGAACAGCCAGTGCTCTTAACCACTGAGCCATCTCTCCAACTTCATTTTCTATGGGTTTTTGTTTGTTTGTTTGCAGTGGCTTTTAGCTTGGTGCACTTGGTTCTCGCAGAACAGAGGAGTAGAAGTTGACGTTTTCCCCATGGTCCAGCTGCACACCAGATCACTAAAGCTCAAGGCCCATGGGCAAAGCAGAAACAACCTTGGGTATGTAATTACTAGAACATTCCTGGGCTTGGAGAGACTGAGGAACTGCAGACAGGCACCATCAAACCCCAGTCCCAAACTTGTCCTTCCTTATGCAGTCATATGGAGAATCCACAAGGCAGACTAGAGGGGCTGAGAGTTGACAGACTCCATAGTAGGTAGACAGGAAGAGAGGAGCCATGACGAGGTAAGAAAGATGAGGCGCTTCCAAGAGGGCCTCTTCCTCACTCTCCTGACACAAAAGCCTGGCACCTTAAAACAAAGGCCTCCTGGGACTCTTCTCCCACCAGTGGGTCTCCATCTGATGTCCTGGTTCAACAAGTCCCCGGCTTTATTAGGACGTCACACAACAGTTGTGGACCAATCATCACCCCATCTTTCTTCAAACTGACCAGCCCTAAATCAAAAGAGAAAACTCTTCAGAGACTTAAGAATCTCCAGCCCCCAAGAAGAGGCTAGATGTTTTGGCTTTCTGAGCTTCCCCCAACCCCCTGCTTTGCAGAGGGTCTTTGTGTCTTATTTGCTGCGTGTGTGTTTCCCAATAAACGCCTATCTTCAACTATCTGCTCCTGTTTGCTGCGTTTGAGGTTCCTCTGCTGCTGTCTCACTCGAGTGTTGGGAGCAGTGAACCCCCCGATCCTGAATTTCTTGTAAACAACTTGTTTTCCCCTGATCTGAGTGCCTACAGCTGCTCTGAGCACGAGACCCTCAGGAGTTCCTGATGGCAGGGGAATGGTTTCTGGTGCGTTTGGCTGGGGCGTGGCTATCCCTATATAAGCTGCCCCTGGACACAATAAAAGGGGCATTCTTGGGGCATTCTGGCATCAAGGATGACCCATGTCTCTGTCTCTCTGTCTGTGAGTCTGTGTGTTTTAATCTCCAGCCCCTTGCCCAGTTCATGAACGGTATGGCAGCGCATAGAGCGCAGACGGGCGTGGTGCACCTCACTCGAGTTCTATCCTGCCTTTTAATTCTTTAACTGGCAGAGAAAACTAACTGAAGACGCCCAGACTGTATCAAGCTTGTCCACATGCTGTGGCCCGCTGGCAAGGCCAGTTCCGTGCAAGTCACTGTGGGCCTGGAAACATGTCGACGAGCTGGCACACCAGAGTGAGCACGTAAGCGTCAGAACCTCTGCGGGGTTGGGAATGCAGCTCACACAAAGCCCTGGGTTCAGTCTCCAGCACTGCATAACCAGGCACTACAGCGTATGTCTCTAGGACTTGGGACACAGAGGCAGGGGGAGCTGAAGTTTAGGGTCATCTTCAGCTACATAACAGCTTTAAGGCTGGTCTGGACTGCATGAGTTCCTGTGGTTAAAAAACCAAAAATCTGGGCCCAGGCTGGGGCCAAGGCAGAGCTCTCCCCACTCCCCAAAGGATCCTAGAGGGCGGAGGTTACAAGTTGTCACGTTGAAAACTTTGATGGGTTCTTGAACGTGCAGTCCCCTGGAAGTCTTGTTTAAAACGCAGGTTCCGATCAGTAAGTCTGAGTGGAGCCTCAGAAACTGCAATCCTGGCAGGCTCCCAAACACAGCCATGCTGGCTTCCTTGGAGTTATTCCCTGGAATGGAGATCCAGCAAGCTTCTGGGTCCGGAGCTGTGCTTCCCCCACCCTGAGAAACAGGAGCAGAATGGTCCAATGCACCCCCCCCCTTCCCTGGTATGTATCTCTATCTCTTGACATAAGACAAAAGCACATGCTTCCTCCAGGAGCCTTCAGGCTGCACTGATTCACCTTCACCTGGCAACTCTAAGCCCCAGGCAATGGCCAACTCAATTCAGAGTCTCTGGAGCGTGGACTTTCTCCACCCACACCTGGATGAGTGGCCTTCAGAATCTGCCATCCAAATTCTGCAAAGGTTCACACACAAGGAGGGCTGAAAGACACAGCTGCAATCTTCCAGCCCATATACTGCTCCAGTCAGTCTGCAGCCGATCCCTGCCCCCTGACAGATGTCTCCAGAAGGATGCTACTATGTGGCCCAAATGGTTGTCATAAAACTCAGGGTCTTTTGTCCCCATTTCTGTGGCTTTCAAGAGTATTTTATTGTCCTTCCTATATCTCATTAATGCAGGAGGGTGGGACCCTTGAGAAATCACAGATATGGGGGAGAGGGACTCCAATCTTACGGGGCTAAACAAGTCAGTTTTCACATTCAAGGTCTCCCCACATGCTCTCCTAATGGCAGGATCACCTTTCCCAGACAAGGCAGCCCCGCTGCCCTTCACCTCCACCTTTCCTGTCTGTGCCCTTAGGCTGTGCCATGCAATGCCACGAGGGGGCAGTGTGAATACACAGCAGCCTCCCTAGGTCCCACTCTATGACTTCTCCCATAAAAAGCCACTGAGTTCTCTTGTTATGAGAATCCCTGAGCTAAGATCCTTGCCTTGCTGACTTCAGATGAACTCTAGCATCCTCTTTGGGGCTCAAGTAGGAGCAAAGGTTACCCTGAGAGCTTCCTAGCCACAATTCCTGGTCAGAATCTGTCTGCAATGTTCTCCCTATCCTTATTTATAAAGTTGGAGCTACCACAAATCAGCAAGTCTGAGCGTACCACTACATTAATTCATTAAATTATTTTTTCATTTGTGTGTGTGAGTATGTGAGTGTGAGAGTGTGTGTGAGTGATGGTGTGGAGTGTCTGTGGAGGTCAGAGGACAACTTGTAGGGGTCAGCTCTCTCCTACCATGTAGGTCTTGGCGATTGAACTCAGGTTATCAAGTTCTTGTGGCAAACCGCTTTACTCTACGACCCACCTCACCAAGCCTGAGCCGTTTATTATGTCTTTCCATGCCGAGGTTTACAGTTAGTGTTCCTTACCCGAGAGGCTTCCATCTTTATGGCATTCACAGGAGGCTGAAGCAGAAGGATTGCCACAAGTAAAAGGCCAACCGGGGATACAGAAGGGACCCTGTCTTTTAAAAAAAAAAAAAGCAAGAAAGAAAACAAGAAGCTATGTATATTCATATAGATGTGTGTTCATATATACATTTATACAGCCTCACTGAAATGTAAGAAGGAGAACTTGTAGGTCAGAGAACTTCTCAAAGGTGTGAAAGCAGATGGGATTGGGCTGACCTCAGAATTCAGACAACAGTTGAAATGCCTTCAGCAGGTATACAGCACCAAAAATTCTTCATGTACAGAAGGAAACAGTGATCCCACAGGCAAGAGATGATGATTCTTTCCTTGGTGGTATGCAGGCAATCAACCAGGCCAGTCAACCCTCACCTCAGGCCACCACCACTGGCCAGACAACATCTGGAATGAATGCCTGCTATTAGCAAGAATGTATTTCGGGAGAAGTAGCAATCAATGCTTAGGGTCCCTGTGCCCTGAGGAGGCAGTGCCTGCCTGAGAGAAAATCACACACCCAACAAGCAGAGGTTCTGACAGGAAGTCTCACTTATAAAAACGAGCACCCAGAAATCACTGTGCGCTTGTGGAAGCCAGCTCCATGGGAGGAAAAGATTTGTATTTGTCAAAACATGCAGACTCGGGAAATGTAAGCTGTGCCAACTTATTTTATATCAACTTGACACAAACTAGGGGCTTTTTGGAAGAGAAAACCTCAACTGAGAAAATATCCCACCAGATTGGCCTTTGGGGCCATTTTCTTGATTGATGATGGATGTGGGAGGACCCAGCCCACTATGGGTGGTGACACACTTGGCTAGTAGTCTTGGTTGCTATATAAGAAAGCAGGCTGGGGCCTGGAGAGATGGCTCAGTGGTTAAGAGCACTGACTACTCTTCCAGAGGACCTGGGTTCAATTCCCAGCACCCACATGGCAGCTCAAAGCTGTCTATAAGGGGCTGGAGAGATGGCTCCGAGATTAAGAGCACTGGCTTAATCCTCTCTTCCAGAGGTTCCGAGTTGAATTCCCTACAACCGCATGGTGGCTCACAGCTATCTGTAATGAGATCTGGTGCCCTCTTCTGGTCTGCAGGCATACATGCATTGTACACATGATAGATAGATGATAGATAGATAGATGATAGATAGATAGATGATAGATAGATAGATGATAGATAGATGATAGATAGATAGATGATAGATAGATGATAGATAGATAGATGATAGATAGATAGATGATAGATAGATAGATGATAGATAGATAGATGATAGATAGATAGATGATAGATAGATGATAGATAGATGATAGATAGATAGATGATAGATAGATGATAGATAGATGATAGATAGATGATAGATAGATGATAGATAGATGATAGATAGATGATAGATAGATGATAGATAGATAGATAGATAGATAGATAGATAGATAGATAGAGATAGAGCACAGTGCCACCTTAAAAAAAAGCTGTCTATAACTCCAGCTCCAGGAGATCTGACATCTCCACACCAACGCATACAAAATAAAGTTAAATAAGTTATTTTTGACAAATAAAACAGCCTGATCAAGTCATAAGGAGCAAGCCAGTAAGCTGCACTCCTCTATGCTCTTTGCTCCAGTTCCTGCCTTGAGTTCTTGCCCTTCTCTTCCCTGGATGATGGACCACAGACTGTTAAACCCTTTCCTCTCCAAGTTGCTTTTGGTCACTGTTTTACCACAGCCAGAGAAACCCTAAATAAGCCATAAGTTCATCACAAAAGAGCTTGACACAGACAAAGAGTGGCTTTATTTGTCTATCAAGGACTGAGTGCTCGGAGAAGATAATACAAATTTAAGCAAAACCCACCCAACGAGGCAAAGAGACCTTCTAGTAAAGGGAAGCCCACCCCAAGGACCACACCTAAGCTAGGTGGATAGGAAGGGACGAGACCACCACCCTGGAAAGATCTTAGGCTCTTAGCTCCTAGGGCACTCAGCAGCAAGTCACCCCCAAAATGCGACTGTTTCGAGGCTGCTCACTCCCTGGAATTCTGGGTGGGAAGCCCCTTGCCTGCTGCAGCTGCTGAGTTTGTCGAACCATTAGTGCTTCAAGCCTCCCCTTCTTTTATACAGAATTGTGAGTGGGCTTCCAACTCCCACCTTACACACCCGAAGTATCAAAGCGGTTACAAAGGAAATCGCGGAGAAGCCTAATTATTCTTTGAAATCCAGCCTCTCCCAAGGATTGTCACTGCCCTATTATAACTGCGGAGGCAGGTGGGACTATAATTCCTGTTTAAAGGCATTCCCTCGCCTCAGCTACCCTCTATGTCAGTTTGGGATGAGGTGCCACTCAAGCTCTCCTAAACCTAGGAAGTTTGGGGAAGCCACAGTCACCTCAGGCATTCCCGTTCCCAGTCTTGGGTTCAGGAAAGCTGAGGAAGGCCTAGGATGCTAACACAGATCACATGGTAGGGTGTCTCCTCACAGGGCTGTATTCTCAACTTGGACCCGGGGGCCAAAGAGCTGCTCAGCAACCACCTTGCCATCGTACTTAGGCAGTGTACCCCCAAAGTCAGCGGGCAAGATGTTCTCGTCAATCTCCTGGAAGAAGCCATCGAGGTCATCTCCGTGGACAAAGACCTGCAGGGGAGTGAGCAGGGTAACTGAGTGGAGGGAAGAGGAGGAGGGGAGGACAAAGCCGCTGCGCGCTGTCTTTGCCTGATGTCTTTCTCTACAGTCCTCCGTGTGGGAGTGTCGGGGGGGGGGGTTGTCCACTCACTTGGGACCAGTGTGCAGTGTCTGAGGAGGCTCAGGAGGCAGACATGAACTCACCCTCTGTAGCAACTTGTTCTTCAAGAAGGGCTTGACCACATTATAGGTGGTGGTGAAGTACCATGGTTGGTGGATGAAGTGGATAGCTTTGAACCTGGCTGGGAATGAATCCTGGAGAGAGAGAGAGAGAGAGAGAGAGAGAGAGAGAGAGAGAGAGAGAGAGAGAGAGAGAGAGAGAGAGAGAGAGAGAGAGATCCCCTCATCTCATTGCCCCAGTGGACTCTGAGGCGCCTACTTATCAGCACACACACACATATGCTCACACATGCACACATGTGCAGATACACATACATGCACACACACATGCTCACACATTGCACATATGCATGGACATACACACATACATACACAGACACAGGCTCTCCCCATATAGTGAGGGCTGATTTGTCCAGCATCATATGTTGCCCTGAGTATAGCTCATCCCAGGGCCAGCCACCTGAGAACTTTGACTTCACTTTGGCTCCAAGGTATAGGGAGGAAACCCTGCAAGTTACACAACCTAAAGCTGTCCCATGGTGCAAAACAAATAAAAAAATATTTCTGAAACCCTAGAAATAATTTGTTTTAAAGGATAAAGGATAAAAAGCCTTGTTTGGTTATTTGGTGATTGTGTTTGGGAGTTGTGTGTTCTCTATCTCTCTGTATGTTCTGTGTATTAGTATTTAGTGTGTGTGTGTATTAGTATTATTTATTGGTTTTGTGAGATATGAGCTCATGTGTCCAAAGCATGAAATAGTTAAATTATGACCTTGACCTTCCAATTCTTCTGCCTCTTCCTTCTGACTGCCAGAATTACAGGCATGTGCTACAGTGACCAGTGCTGGGAACAGAGCAATATCCCCAGTCGGAGTGATTAAGGTTTTTTCAAACCACTTGTCCACTGGGTGGATGGCAAACTATTATAGACAGAACATAAGGACATCATTGTCAAGCCTCTTTGTCCTTCAGTAACTGCCATGTATACCCATATCTCCAGCCTCTTCTTTCCTAACGCACACAGGGCAAATATAAGGCAGCTCAAAGAAGAGACTGGGAGCTATCTGTATATAAAGGAGTCAGAAGGGGGCTGGTGATGTGCTGTCCTCAGGATAAACTCACAAGCAAAAAGAGGCGGCAGGATATACATGGCCAGATAGCCTGAGGTTCCAGGATCACTCGCATGGAGTCAAATCCAGCCTCTGCCACTTTACTGTGTGTGACCTTGCAAAGTCGCTTAACCTCCAAGCCTCAGTTTCCAGGTTTGTTTTCTTTTTCCTTTCTTTTTTTTTTGTTTTTTGTTTTTTTTTTTGTTTTTTGTTTTTTGTTTTTTCGAGACAGGGTTTCTCTGCGGCTTTAGAGCCTGTCCTGGAGCTAGCTCTTGTAGACCAGGCTGGTCTCGAACTCACAGAGATCCGCCTGCCTCTGCCTCCCGAGTGCTGAGTTTCCAGGTTTGTAAGATGAAGCAGAGGACATGGAGGAGAACCCTCTCAAGGAGTCAGTGAACTCATTACCATGTACTTAACAGGCTCAATCACCATGCAAGTGCAACGGTTGAGATGACAGCTGTCACTGCTCTGTATGACACTAGACTGTCAACTCCTGGGGTCTCTTCCTGCATCGTGGACACTGGGAAATCACTTGGGAAAGGTTCCACAGGGCAGAGTGCAAGGTCTCACCTGGAGCATGTCCACCATCTTCTTGAGATCCGAGGGGCGGAGTCCCGCTGCCTGTTGCATGGTGAAGCCCTTAAAGTTCTCAACGATACAGAAGCCATTGATTTGCGTTTCCTCGTTCTCCAGCAGTTTCTCCAAGATGAAACAATATGCCTGCAAAATCTAGAAGCGCAGGGGCTGGGTGTGTGGCTCGGTCATAAGCCCCAGAGTTGATCTCAAGCCTCACGAAGCCGGGAGCACAGCAAGCAGGGTTTAAGATCCAACCCAAGCCGGACGGTGGTGGCGCACGCCTTTAATCCCAGCACTCGGGAGGCAGAGGCAGGTGGATCTCTGTGAGTTAGAGGCCAGCCTTGTCTACAAGAGCTAGTTCCAGGACAGGCTCCAAAGCCACAGAGAAACCCTGTCTCGAAAAAAAAAAAAAAAAAGATCCAACCCACAGAGGTGATAAAATCTCAGGGTCCTGGGTAGAGAGCCAACTGGCACCTTCCTCACTGCAGGAATTTGCCACAGATGCCCCCCTCACAGAATACATGCTAATAAAATAACACTGGATGTCATGCTCATGATTAGAAGCCACTGAGTCTATCCCAGCCTCTTATAATGCTGGAAATCACTAGAGACGGCCTGAGTATCCAGTAAGAGAGGAGCGAAATGAAGGTAGATTCAAGCCATGGACTATTGTGAAGCAGTGAAGATGATGTAAAACGTCAACAATATGGGGACTCTTCATGACATTTCATCGCACAGAAAAGTCTCGTGTTGGTTTTGTCTTCCTTTGGTTCATTTGTTGGTGCCAGAAATCAACGGTGGAGTCTTGGTCGCGCTAGGCAAGCACTATGCTACTGAGCTGTAGCTCCAGCCCTTGGATTTCCTTTTTACAGGGTCTAACTTTGTAGCTCAGGCTGGCCTTGAAAACTTGTTTAGCCCAGGCTAGCCTTGAACAAGAGATCCCCCTTTCACCAACTCCTGAGTGTTGGAATTGTAGCTCTGACCGCCATTATCCTGCCTGTTGGATTCCACGTTTCCTTTATCCTCCTTCACCCCCCCTCCTTCCTCTCTCTGCCCCTCTCCCTCTCTCTGCATTCATTCTCTTCTTCTCTCCCCTATCTGTTTTTCAGGACGGGGAATTGAACCCAGGGTACTGCAAATTACTGAACGATATCACCAGTCCTTTTTCCCTTTGCATTTTTAGGCAGTCTTACTAAGTGACTCAGGCTGGCTTTGAACTCACTCTATAGCCCAGATAAGCTTTTAAACCTGTTATCAGTCCTCTTGCTTCAGCCTCCCTAGCAGACGGGCGTATAGGCCTGTGCCACTAAGAATGACTGATGTAAGCCAGGCAGTGGCTGTGCGCGCCTTTAATCCCAGCAGTCAGGAGGCAGAGGCAGGCGGATCTCAGTGAGTTCAAGGCCAGCCTGGTCTACAGAGTGAGTTCCAGGACAGGCTCCAAAACTACAGAGAGAAACTGATGATTGATGATCCCACAGTTATATATATTGTGTGTGTGTGTGTGTGTGTGTGTGTGTGTGTGTGTGTGTGTGTGTGTGTAAAATAAATTGGAAGAATACAGAGGTAAAAAAAAATCTAGGTCGCAGAATTAGAGATGATTTTAAGTTTTTCAATTTTTGTATATTCTAAAAAGAATAGATACTGTTTCCATAATAAGAAAAGTGCATGTTTTTAATTTTTTTTCTCTAAAGAATATATCTTTAGTTGGAGCTAGAGAGATAGCTTTGTGGTTAAGAGAGCTTGCTGTTCTTACAGAGGACCTGAGTTTGGATCTCAGTACCCACATCAGGAGGCTGTCTCATAACCACCTATAAGTGTAATACCTGTTCCAGGGGAGCTGGTGCTTCTGGCTTCTCCAGGAACTTGCGCACACACTTTATTTAAAATAAGCCAGGCAGTGGAGACCCTGTGACAGGGTTTCTTTGTGTAGCTGGGACTAAAGGCATGCATCTCCACTGCCTGGCTTGTTTTAATTTTTATTATCATTTATTTATGATGAAGATGCTGGTGCCACTGACGCGGGAGTAGCAGGACACTGTGAGCTGCTTGGCATGCGTGCTGAGAATAGAACTCAGGTCCTCTGCAAGAGCAGCAAGTGCTCTAACCGCTGAGCCGTCTTTCTAACCCTCCTCCCCAAAATAATATGTCTTTCTGTTTTTTAAAAGCTTTAATTCTAAAGCTAGTATCTTGTTACTGCGAAGGCCTAGTAACACCCTTAATAAGAGCCAACATAAGGTAGGGATGTTGGCTATTTCCATCACCATTTAACTAGAGCGAAGGGCTGCCCAGTACAATCTAATTTCTTCTTAAAGTCTGGGATCTAAAAAGTAGAAAAGGTGAAGAAGACAGTCTCCTTTATTTACGTATATTAGTATACTTAGAAACACAGGAGAAGGCCGGGAACCCAGCTCACTTTGTAGAGTACCTGTCTAGAATGTGTGAAGCCCTGGGTTTGATCCCCAACACTGCCTAAAACCAGGTATGTTGGCACAGGCCTGTAAACCCCAACACAGTAAGGGAAGCACAAGTTTGAACGCAATCCTTAAGTACATAGTGAATTCCAGGCCAGCCTGGGATACCCATGACCGTTTCAAAACAAAACAAATAAGAAAGGAGGAACAATGAAAGAAAGAAGAAAAGAATAAAGGAAAATCCTTACTTCTTTCCCTTAGTCAGCCCTCTTACGGGCTTAAACATAGGAGATAGTTAAGTAGGTCAGAACCTGTATCTTCCAGAATCTTCCAGCCCACAACCCTCTGATCCCTGTTTCTCTGTTGCTCTCAGCTTTCACTGTTTGGCAGGGTTTCCTTCAGCTCATGGCCCACAGCGGTTGTCCCCAGTTGCCGTTGCTGGGGATAACCAGGCCAGTGGACTTCCCAGCTGTCCTGGAACATCCCAGGGATTCTCTCCCTGTGTGGAAAAGGCTTTGCCTCCTGGTCAATCCAACAATGAAGACAACAGTTAGGACAGAGAACCCAGCTGACCTCATCAAAGGTGACTTCTTCGCAGTGCCAGTTTTCAATGTTGAAGAGCATAACCACTCGGCCATACTTGTCCCGGCTGGAGAGGACGCCAGGGTAACCGGCCTCGATAGTGCAGCGGAGGGCCTCCATGGACAGGCTGTCGAAAAGCTCAGGATACTGGAGCCGGAAGTTCACATAGCCTGGAAGAGGGAGAGACAAGTAGTCATTTGGAGCCACGCTCACCCACATTCTCAGGCAGCACATGGTGAGAATCCGAGGCCTGGCCACTGTCTGCGTATAACAGGAGAGCCAGCTGTCTGCACCCCAGATTGGCCTGTCTCCCACAAATGTTGGGGGCAATTACACATGGTTCACATATTCACCTAGTGAGCTGTGCGGATGTGAGGTACAGTTCTTCATATGAAGGTAATCATATGTGTTAGATCCCTTCCCTTGGACAAGGCACAAGCTGTCAACTGGGCACAGGGCCAACTGAGTGGGTGGCTGGGCAGTGCTGAGGAGCAGCCTGGGAAGATAACTCAAGGCCCCAGCTGGAGTCAGAGGCCCTTCCTAATTCGGGCAGTGCCTACATTGCCCACAAATACCATTCTTACTGTCCATGAAGAGGTAGGTCCCTGCCTTCGTGTGGTCCTCTGTGCCCCCAACCTGGGGCCTAGGGGAGGGGTGAAGGAGCAATGTTAAGAAACTGCCAACACTTTGCTGCTGTTCTAGAACATTCCACTCTTCCTCCCCTGCCCAGGGTTTCTCTGTAGCTTTGGAGCTTGTCCTGGAACTAGCTCTTGTAGACCAGGCTGGCCTCAAACTCACAGAGATCCGCCTGCCTCTGCCTCCAAGTGCTGGGATTAAAGGCGTGCGCCACCACCGCCGGACTGAACATTCCACTCCTATCCTGCCTGACATTTGCCTTGTTGTGCCCTCTGCCCAGTTACTCAGGTGTCTAATTTCCTTGGGGTTTATTTTCAGGTCTTCCTCTGCAGTGGGAGCCTTTCTAGATACTTCATTGGCAGCTTCGATCTTCTGCCCTTGACAGCCAACTGCTCACTTTTCTCCTTGCCCCTTGTCCCTCAAACTCTACCTAGATTGGTGTATTATTCCCACCAATAGAATGTAAGTTCTACAACAGCGGCGGGTCCAGGGTGGCATTGACTTGGCATCTGGGTACAGAGGAGAAAAGTAAAAATGGAAAAGCAGTAGGCTGCAGGCCACTTCTTCCTCTTCAGCCCTTCCCTCTGTAGACACCAAAGACTTGATTTCTTCAGGAAATGTGTTTCTTCACCCAGCCTGCCTGTGGCAGTTCTGTCCCAGCTCCCCATCCCCAAGGCAAGCACCATGGTTGGTTCCACTGGGGTTGAGGTTTAATGTTGGGTAAGTGCATGGAGGAGGCACAGCTTCACCACCTGGAACATTCCAGAGCCAAAGGTGGGGATCCAAAGGAAACACCTTCCTTCGTTGCTTAAATGTCGTACCTGAATTCTACTCACTCCAAGACTGACAGAGAAGAGATTCTTTGAGGAATCTGGTCTTGACCATCTAATTTTGTCCATCCATCCATCCATCCACTAACAGTGCCCAAGTGATCTTACTACTCCGTTCACACACGTGTGCACCCATGTGTGTGCATACGCACTCACATGAAGGATATGGAGACAGTGACTATGTCACGGCATAAGAGAGTTTTCTTTTCTTTTTTTTATTTATTATGTATACAATATTCTGTCTGTGTGTATGTCTGCCAGGCCAGAAGAGGGCACCAGACCTCATTACAGATGGTTGTGAGCCACCATGTGGTTGCCGGCAATTGAACTCAGGACCTTTGGAAGAGCAGTCAGTGCTCTTAACCACTGAGCCATCTCTCCAGCCCGGAGAGTTTTCTTTACTGTGGAAAGGGCAGACACCCTCCACAAAACATCCTCTTACGTGTCAGGGCCAGCCCTCCAGCGCAGGCCTTACCTTTAAGCAACTCATAAGCACGGCCCACGTCGAACTTGCGAGCACGGATGAAGCGCAGGAGAAAGGCGCTGTCCCTGGCCTGTACCCTCTCGGCTACCGCCAGGGCCAACTCCTCCCCTGAAGCTGCCTGAGCCTGTACCAGCTCCTGTAGCTCCCTCACGGCCTCCTCCCGGGTCTCCTCTTTCTCATTCAGCTCATCCTTTGCCTGGAACAGGGTGAGATGGGGCAGAAGTTACCTAGAGGTGCTAGTGAGGAACAGGGCAAGTGTGGGGAGGCTCAAAACCAAGTTGGCCTGCTGGGAGAGCCTAGGGCGTTGCAGTTTGGGCCTTACTCCTCCTTTGCAGCTCTGTCCTCCAGGGTCAAGGAGCAGCATGCTGCTCTCTCATAGACATTTGTATTTGGAGAGTATCAAACTGCTCAGCCTGGATGCAAGATATTGACAGCAATGACTGTTCCTAACAAATGCCCGTGTGTACTGTACTCTTGGCCGACACCCTGCTCGGTCCTCTAAATACATTGTGTGTGTGTTTAATTTATCGACTTTATTCATTGTATATGTGAGTGTTGGGCCTGCACATATGTCTCTGTACCATATGTGTTCTCGGTGACTGCCAAGAAGGTCAGAAGAGGGCATCAGGCCCCCTGGGACTGGAGTTATGAAAAGCTGTGGACCACCACTGGGTGCCAGGCATCCAACCCGGATCCTCCGCAGGAGCAACAAGTGCCCTTAACTGCTGAGTCATCTCTCCAGCCCTACACTGTGTGTTTGATTTTTGTCACGACTCATTGTGTGGGGGGGGGGTTGTTTGTTTGTTTTTTATTTATTATTTTGTTCTGTGTTTTTAATTGCCTTTTGCATTGATTTGTTTTTGCATGTATATTTAGGGGGGCACACTGGATGTTCATGTGGAAGCCAGAGGACGGCTTGTGGGAGTTGGTTCTCTCCTTTTACTGTGTGGGTCCTTGGGCTAAAACTAATTTGGTCAGGTTTGATGGCCAATGCCTTTTAGTCAATGAGCCACCTCACCAAGCCCTTATTTTTGTTTTGTTTTGTTTGTTTGTTTGTTTGTTTTGTTTTGGGGATTTTGTTTTTTCGAGACAGGGTTTCTCCATAGCCCTGGACATCCTGGAACTTGCCTTGTAGACCAGGCTGGCCTCAGACTCGAAAAGATCCACCTGCCTCTGCCTCTGCCTCCCAAACGCTGGGATTAAAGGTGTACACCACCACACCCAACCTTTGGTTTGTTTTGTGAGACAACATTTCTAGGCCAGGCTTAGCTCAATTTGATGTAGAGCCAAGGTTGACTTTGAACTTCTGATCCTGCCTGTACCTCCCCAGTGCTGGGATTACAGGCATGTGCTACCATGCCCAGTTTTATGTGACACTGGAGGAGGAACACAAAATCTCAGGCACTTTAGACAACTGTCAACTGAGCCACACCCCAATCCGTTTTTTTTTTTAATTTTTTTTATTTTTTTATTTTTTGAGACAGGATCTCTATCTGTAACCCAGGCTGGCTTTAAAATTATAATTCTCCAACCTCTGTCTCCCAAATGCTGGGACTACAGGCATGAACTACTATACTTGGCAAGTTGGTGTTCTTATGCCCGTCTCCCAGAAGAGCAGGCTAAGGGGGCTAGAGGTGACAAGTTCTTGTCCTAGTTCCTCCAAGGAGAAGGACGGCCCCCTCCCTTCACTCAGTGACTTCCCAGACTTGAGGCAGCAGGAAGGAGAGAGGATTCTGCTCTGTCCACCCCATCCCTATTGTGCTCCTTACCAGGTTGCCCCAGACAGTGCTTCACCCCCTCCCACTCTGACACCTCACCTTTTGCAAAGTGTGGCGAGGCAGCTGGCTGCACGGGCCGAAGACAGGGCCATGGTCCTTGGTTGTGAGCTGCTCCAGCTGCGCCCGAAGCTCCTGCTCCTCTTCAGGGACCATTCGGAATGTGCCCACCTGAGCAGAGAGGAGTCATGTGGAAGGTCGGACAGCTCCACCCCACCTCCCACTCCAACAGCCAGGACCACTGGCATAGGGGTCTGCTGAGACCTTCCACAGTGCCTTTGGCGAAAAGCTTTGCTAAACCTCCTCCCTTTGGCGGATGGTGGGGGGGGGGGGGCAGAGAGATGGTCACGGTGTAGGGAGGAAGGAAACAAGGCAAGAAGAGCCCAGGCTACTCACCCCCTCTGACATATTGCCTCTCGAAGACTCTGAAGGGAAAGAAACAACCTGTTTGCTCTGCCCTGGCCTCTCCAGGTGACCTGTCCCCAGCAGCCAAGAAAGTCAGGACTGTGGTGATATTGGAGGAACTGTTCTGTGATTGTTCTAGAACAGAGGCTCTCAAGCATTCAACCCCCCCCCCCCCCCGCTAGGTGATTGGCCAGAAATTCAGATGCATGGGTCCTGGTTCCTGAGATTCTTACTAGAGAGCTAAAATTAGGGCCCCCTTCCCCCACCCAGCTCTGAAGGACAAGATTCCTGGGGTACACTTTGGGAACACGCCTTTGGAAGGAACACACTACTAATACTCAGCTGTGGCTAGCTAGGAATAAACCAGAATTGGATCCCATTCTCAGCTACAGGGCCAGGTCACTATAGTAAGGGAACCTCTCTTCCGTTCTGGAAACCTTCCTTCCCCAGTGCAAATGGGCACCCCAGAAACCTCTCGGCCCAGGAAATGGCTCTGCCCCCAGTGCATTCATTCCTAGGAACAATGGCAAGCCGTGATGCCACCAGGCCTGGGTGTGTGTTCAGAGCTAGGTGGCACACTAAGAACTTTCAAATTCATTGTCTCAGAGCCAGGCGTGGCAGCACCATTCCCGTTTTAGCTAAGGAAAACCAGGGCCAGGACAAGCAACATGTCCGTGGTAACACAGCACAAGGAAGCCGGGGACAGGATACCTACCTAAGCTGTGAATCCAGTAGGCAGCAAGGAGCAGTCTGGGGTAGCTGGGTGTGGGTCCTGGGTTCAAACCCCTGTCTTTCACACTTGCAAGTTGTGTGATTTCACTTGAGTCTTGACTATTCCCTGTTGGGATGGAAGGGTTATGAGATGTACAAACTGAGTTCATCTCAGTGTGATGCTAAGAAAGGGAGAGGGGACTCTGTTGTAGAACAAGCTTCCATTCTCGGTTGTGCCACAGAAACCCTGTGGTCTTCATGACAGTCGCTTTGGGGAGACACTATTGTCATCAACTTGCTCTCAGTCTCAGTCAAAATTAAATAGCTCCCCTTTGGTCACACAGGTGCCAAAAGCCAAATTCAAATCCAGATCTCTCCAACCTACAAGGTTTCGTTCACACCCACCCACCCACACATTCCTGGGAGTTTGCACAGACGTGACTGGAAGCATCAACCAGATTCAGTGTCAGAGACTATCTGAGGGTCTCCCCCCTTCTGAATCTGTCCTTTCCCTACCATAGCCCTGCAAGGACAAGGGAATTCTGGGGGCTTGAATCTGCCTATAGGAACCACGTACAAGCCAACTTTTTGGAGAGCAAACATTCATCCAAATATATGGGCATACAGCAAGAGCAGAGTACAGTGGCATACACCTATAATGCCAGCATTTGGAAGAAAGAGGCAAGAGGATCAGAGGTTAAGGTTATTCTCGGCTACATAGTGAGTTCAAAGCCAGCGTGCATTACATGAGACTCTATCTCAAAAAACAAAAAGCAAAAGCTGGGCATGGTGGTGTGGTGGTGTACCTCTTTAATCCCAGCACTTGGATCTCTGAGTTTGAAGCTAGCCTGATCTACACAGGACGTTCCAGAACAGTCAAGGCTCTGCAGGGAAACCCTGTCTCAAACAAACAACAAACAAAGCAAAGCAAGACTGAAGAACTTGAGAGGAATTAGTGGATACTCTCAGCCAGATAAGCAGATCATGAGCCCAAGACCCGGATCTTAGAAATAGAAGGTTAAAGTCAGTTAAATAAAAGAGAAACATTTAGCTCATGTTTTTAAAAAGTGCTTATTCAGGATCTGTATGCACGTATGTAATGAAAACATGCTCCCCCCAGCTCCACATCGTCGTTCTCTTGCCATTTAGAATACAATTAATTGCAAATATAGCACATAAAAGGTATTTGATCATCTGCAGTTCTAATTGAATTAGGTACTCCACATTTGTACGTGCTCTGTCTGCCTGTAGAAGGGTCTGGCTCACCCTGAAGAATGGCACACTGCTTTACAGGCAATCAGAGCAGTCCGAGAGGTGGTGACCCCCACCCCACCCCCGACCACTCACCCCCACACACTGTCTTATGCTCCCAGCCAGGCCTCATTACTGACTTACTTACCTGACAGCTCGTCCTTGGGACTGCGGGAGCCTGAACTGTTCTGGCGCTCTGGAAACTGCCTCCTTTGGAGGTGTGGTCAGGTCAGCAAGCTCGGATTAGTGTGTCACAAGGAACTTCTCAGACCCACTGTTTCCATCAAATCAGGCTCACAAGAGGCCCAGAGTGAAACAAGCAGAGCATCCTGAGGGAGAGGGGAGAGGCCCAGCCGGCGGGCAGCCATCAAAGCCTTGCTTTGTGAGCTTCTGCCTGAAGCTCTGTTCAGCCATGTGGAAGCCACTTCTCTGGGATCTGGGCCAGCCCCATCCCATTCCCCTGCCCTCTAGCTTCTCAAACTGGGAGGCAGGGGAGCCTGGGAGAGCGAGCACTCGCTCCCCACAAAGGGGAGGACATATACAGAAATGAAGAGAAATTGTAAATGTGGTCTTCAGAGCGATCCAGGCCTATGGTCCACTGTCCCAATGTGAGGGATTCGGACCTGGTGAAGCTGAGCAGGGGAAGACCTGCCATGTAGCCTAAGCTGGCCCCAAACTACACAACCCACTTGTTCAGATGTGTTTGTGGGCTGCTGAGGATTGAACCAGGGCCTGACACATGTAAGAAGTCTATTTCACTGCATGGTGGTGGCCCACGCCTTAATTCCAGCACTCAGCAGGCAGAGACAGGTGGATCTCTGTGAGTTTGAGGCCAATCTGGTCTACAGAGGGAGTTTCAGGACAGGCTCCAAAGTTATAAAAAAAAAAAAAAAAAAACAAAAACCCTGTCTCAAAAAAAAAAAAAAAAAAACAAATAAAAAACCCTCCATTTCTAAGTCATACCCTCAGGTTCCACCTCCTCCACCTCATCCTCCATCCCATGTCCTGCAGCCCAGGTAGGTTTTGAACTTCTGATCATCCAATCTCTACCTCTCAAAGGCAAGGAAACAGGTATGTGCAGCCACAGTAGGTCTCCCTTGCCCAATTTGCAATCCTTGCTCCAGCATCTTTTTTCTTTTTTTTAATTTGTTTATTTATTTATTACGTATACAATATTCTGTCTGTGTGTATGCCTGCAGGCCAGAAGAGGGCACCAGACCTCATTGCAGATGGTTGTGAGCCACCATGTGGTTGCTGGGAATTGAACTTAGGACCTTTGGAAGAGCAGGCAATGCTCTTAACCGCTGAGCCATCTCTCCAGCCCCTCCAGCATCTTTCTTGACGTAAGGTTGTTTCTCTAAGCTGAATTCATCTTCTCTGAGAAGTGTGATGGCTGGGAGAACAGGCTGGGGCTGTGGGGAAGATTAGGAAGGGCTACACAGTACCCACTTCTGGTGCCTGATCCCAGAGAAGTATTCTGGAGAGCTGGCAATTGTGTTCAATGTAGAATCTGTGGGCTCCTACGTGAGGGGAACACACCTGAGCCTCGGCACAGCCAGAAACTCTTGAGCAGCCCTCAGCAGGGGACATTCAACCTCTGCCTTGGTGTTGCACAGGGGTATGAGGGATTGTTGTGCCCAGACTCTTGCCCCCCCAAAAAAGACCACCAGGGATCCGGGTCTTGAATGCAAAAGCAAGGTTTATTCCAAAGCGCAGTACGAGCCTAGGCAAGGAACTCATCCAGCACACTCAAGGCAGTGAGGGCGGGAGGAGCTGCCTTCCAGAGATTACAGGACTTTTTATAGACAATCTCACAGAACTACCAGTTCTCACCTAATTTGCATAATTGAGGACAGCAAATAATTACAAAAGGGTGTGAAATTCAATAAGCAGGGGCTGGAGAGATGGCTCAGAGGTTAAGAGCACTGGCTGCTCTTCCAGAGGTCCTGAGTTCAATTCCCAGCAACCACATGGTGGCTCACAACCATCTGTACTGAGATCTGGCGCCCTCCTCTGGAGTGTGGGCATACATTGAGGCAGAATGTTGTATACATAATAAATAAATAAATCTTTAAAAAAATTCAATAAGCATGCTATCATTATGCAAATGAAGAATGGACATAAGTATGTTCTCAGTTGGCCCGTTAGCATCTGTCCTTGAGGTATGTAGATGAAGCATACTATGGACCTATTTTAATTGGTCAGTTCTTGGCTGTCCTTGAAGCAATGCTCTCCCGGTTGTTATGGGCTCCTGTGATGGCCCTTGTTACGTAGGAAGTGTTTTTCAGAATAGCCTAGCCTAAACAGCATGGTTCAGGCGGAAAGCAATTAGGTCACTCTGACTGGTTTTTCATTTCTGTCAGGATGTAAGTCCTTTAGATCGTTTTCTGTAGGGGATTCCAAAGTCAGGGAGCTCTGTATGCCCACCACAAAAAAAGTTCTCTTTAGTTAACCTCATCTTAGTCTGAACCCAAACAGCCCACCTTCGGCCCTGGTCCTCTCTCCTAGAGATGCTCAGGCTGGGTTGAGCTCATGGGCACAGGCCATTCTCTGGAATCCAGCCACAGAAATGGTTTGCTCTCACCACAGTTTCGGGCTTACATAAGAAAGACCATGTGTAGACTCAGAAAGAAGACAAAGCTACCCACAAGCTAAGGAGGTGACACCAAAGGATAACACCTTGGTCTCAGACCTCCAGTCTGGGATTCTAGAGAATGAGTTTCTGTTGTTTAAGTCACCCAGGCTGTGACACTTTGTTATCCCCAAGGATCTTCACTGGATGTGAGGCTCCCGAGAGAGGATAAGACTAAGAGGCCATGGGCTGGAGAGATGGCTCAGAGGTTAAGAGCATTGCCTGCTCTTCCAAAGGTCCTGAGTTCAATTCCCAGCAACCACATGGTGGCTCCCAACCATCTCTAGTGAGATCTGGTGCCCCCTACTGTGAATATTGTATACATAATAAATAAATAAATAAATATTTTAAAAAAAAAAAAGACTAAGAGGCCAGGCTGGACGGTGGTGGCGCACACCTTTAATCCCAGCACTTGGGAGGCAGAAGCAGGTGAATCTCTGTGAGTTCGAGGCCAGCTGGTCTACAAGAGCGAGTTCCAGGACAGGCTCCAAAAGCTATAGAGAAACCCTATCTTGAAAAACCAAAGGAAAAAAAAAGACTAAGAGGCCAGGGTGTCCCCTAAGTCCCTAAGAGGCTCCGTCAGGACTGAATAAAAGCCTTCATTGCAAAACATCCCCGTTACCCAGAGACTAGTCCATGGCACGGCCTAGTAGAAGGTTGTCTAGACCATCGGGTTCTCAACCCATGGGTCATGACCCCTGTGTGTGTGTATGTGTGTGTGTGTGTCACATACCAGATATCCTGTATATCAGATATTTACACTATGAGTCATAACGATAGCAAAATTACAGTTATGAAGTAGCAACAAAATAATTCTGTGGTCGGGAGTCAACACAACATGAAACAATATTAAAGAGTCACAGCGTTAGGAAGATTGAGAACCCCTGGCCTGGAGCATCTCAGGACACCAGCCGGCACGAAGCCCTTGCAGGAAGAAAGGCCACAGCACACATTACGGCTCATAGCTCTTCTCCTGCCTCCTGCCCTCCTCCCACCCCAAGAGTCGTGTTTGCCTCTAGCTCCTCTGGCTGGAACAATGGTGACACTGTCCTCATTGGCCCACAAACCTATGCTGGCTGCACTGGCAGAAGCTCTTGGGTTCCCTGACCCTCCTGGCCCCAGCTGACTGCAGGCAGGAAGGGAGAACGGGAGGAGGCCTTGCATTTCTAGGGTTAGCATACTCGTGTAAAAGTCTTTGAACACGTTTCTGTCATGAGCAGAAACAGATGGGCATGCCTGCGTCTAAAGTAACCGAATAAAAGTAAAATCACAGCTTGCTTGGCTGGCTGCAATTTCCCAAGTAATTTTAATTTTGCTTGAAAAGTTGGCCATAGACAATCATTAAAATTTTATTCCAATTTTAATTACCAAAATTAACTCTTAAGCTCTCTCTCGCACACATATATTTGTGTAGATGTGTGTACATAAAAAATAAATACATAGGTACATACACAGACTTGTTTATGGTAGAATGGCCATGAAAGTAAGGCTACATGCCCCACGCAGAAGGGTTCAATAAATCTCAGGAACCCAAGAGCTGAGTCCTCTGGTGCAGAGGACTCACACCCAAGCTGAGGAAGCCGTTTAAGGGCCAGTTTGAAGTGGGATCTCATGGACAGGAGAGACTGTGAGCTAGACCCGAGGGACAAGTTCGGGAGACAGTCACTATGGCAGTTTTATTGGGTAAGGATTGCAATGAGAGGTTGAGTGACGAGTCAGTACGTTTGCCACATGTTGATCTTGGGGTGCTCTATATTTTGCCATGTGGGCGTGGCATTACCTCATTTCTACATTACCTCATTCCTCCGTGGCCTATTGACATCTGCTTGACTCTGCCTACACTCTCTCTATATCTCTCTTTGGATTTCCTGCCTGGCTTTGCTATGCTAAGCCATTGGCTGGAATAGCTTAATTCATCAACCAACAAAAGCAACACATATACAGAAAGACAACCCATATCATCCCACCAGGAAAACAATGGACTAAGTTTCTGAACTGTAAGTTAGCCCCAGTTAAATGTTTTCCTTATAGGAGTTGCCATGGTCATATAGAAACTCTGAAGCAGAAGTTGGCACTGTTCTGGTAGAAGCTCTACCCCAGCCCCTGGCACCCATATGCCCAAGTGTCTGGGATGCTCTGGTAAGCACTCCACCCCAGCCCCTGGCACCCATATACCCAAAGAGTCTGGGATGCTCTGGGGAGCACTCCACCCCAGCCCCTGGTACCCATATATCCAAAGAATATGGGATGCTCTAGGGGAAGCTCCACCCCAGCCCCTGGCACCCATATGTCCAAAGAATCTGGGATGCTCTGGTGGACACTCCACCCCAAGCCCCTTCCCCATCTCTCTCCAAACCCTGCTGCATCCCAAAAAGTCCACCAAATGATGACCCCCTCCTCCCCTAGAGATGCTCAAGACCACTCCCACAGGGTATATAATCTGTCCCCCCGAAAACAGACACATGTTTTTTTCACTCTTTTCTCTGGAGGGTCAGAAAATCATCTGGAAGCATTTTACCCATTAAACCTGGGCCTGTTTAAATATGGCTTGATTTGGTCTGATTTGATTGCTGCATCAGCAAAGAGACTTATTGGGGTGCAAAACTTCTCAGGTACAAGGAGTGGGGTATTGCTGTGATAGGCCTGGCCATGTTTTTATTTGGAGAAATGTGGCCTTACAGACTCAAGGAAAGCAGTTGAATGCTTTAAGCACTGCTTAATGGGCCATATTGGAAGGAATATGGAAGACAGTCGTGCTGAGGGTGATTTGAATTGTGTGGACCTGGCTTAAGAGGTTTCAGAGGAGAAGAATTATAGTACGTGGCCTAGAGACCATTCCTGTGATATTTTGGTGAAGAACGCGGCTGCTTTTTGCCCTTGTCCAAAAAGTCTGCCTGAGGCTAAAGGGTTTTGGATTAATTCAACTGGTAGAGGAAATCTCCGAAGAGCCTGGAGTGGATTCTGTCATATGGTTATTAATGTTTACTCTTATGCAGATTTATAATGAAAAGGAGCAAGATGAGCAAGGAAAAATACAAACGTACAGTTCAAAGAATAAAGGGGCGCTTGGAAATGGAATGGAGCTAAAGAATGTGTTTATGGCGATGGAGATTAAAAAAAATCCTATGTTAAATGGAAAAATGGGAGTGGTTGTTAGGAATATTTCTTAGACGAGCCTCTCTGCTGATGCAAATAATTCCAATCAGACCAAATCAGACCGAATAAAAGATGCTCACGTTTGATGCAATGCTGCCGGGTGGCACTGGGAAAGAATGGAGAGGGAAAAAGAGAGGGGAAACCATGCAAAACCCAGAGACCACATCTTCATTCTCTGGGGGGCAGTTTAAGTAGCCTGTGGGAGTGGTCTTGACCTTCCCTGGGGAGAGAGGTTACCGTTTGGTAGGCTTTCTCCCAGGTGGAGTTTGGACTAAGGCAACTCCCAGGGAAGGGAGCTTGAAATGGAGTTTCCTGCCTGCTATTCCAAAGATGGGATAAGGCACCTCAGGGCAAGATCCCACCCAATTAAGCTTCCGGCTTGTGAAAAGAAATTAATGAAAAGCTTAGAGCCAGGTGTGGTGGTGCTAGTAATCCTAGTACTCTGGAGGCAGACTCCGGAAGAACTCTTGAGTTCGAGGCTAAGCCTTGTCTACAGAGCAACAGTAAAGCTTAGGCAGTGAAGGAAACCACTGAAAGCAGAAAGTTGGTGAAGATGTAATTGAACAAGGGAGCCATGTTCTAACCCCAGCAAGCAGTAGAACTTGGCAGCTTTGCCACATGGTTCTGGTTTTAGAGTCAAGGATAGAAGACAGGGGCTATGGAATTTGCCTCCTCGACTAAGGGAAGCTGCTGAGGTCCAGCATATGTCCCTGTGTGGAAGCCTAGAAAGGCCATTGTGTTGTGAAGTTGAAAGTTAGACTGCATTGGAGACCCCAAATGTTGGGGATGTCAGAGCTGTGGGATATCTGCTAAGGAAAGCTGCTAACGGGGAGTAGAACCAGCTCAAGAGAAAAAAGTGTGTTGCAGTCAACAAAGCTGAAAGGAGTTGGAGATCTGAAGAACATTTTGACATCAGACATGGAGATGCAGAGTTCGGAGTTTGCCCAGCAGGTTTTTGGTGTTACATCGGTCCAGTATTTTCTGGATATGCTCACTTTCCTCCCTTTGGAATGGTAATATGTATCCTGTGCCATTATATTTTGGAAGTATGTGATCTGCTTTTTCTTGATTTTTACAAGGGATTACAGTTTAGGAGATTTGCACGAATCTCAGAAGAGTCTTTGAACTTTTAAACAAGTTTGAGACTGTTATCGACTATGGGGACTTTTGAAGTTGAACTGGATGCATTTCTGCATTATTTTATGGCTACAAGCCTATTGGGGTCAGGGAATGGAATGTGGTGGTTTGAATAGGAATGGCCCCCATAGACTCATGTGTTTGAATATTTGGTCCAAAGGGAGTGGCACTATTAGGAGGTTGGCTTTGTTGGAGGAAGTGTGTCTTGAGGGGGTGAGCTTTGAGATCTCTGAAGCTCAATCCAGCTCACTTTCTGCTGCCTGCAGATCTGGATGTAGAACTCTTCTCCTTCTCCAGCACCATGTCTGCCTGCATGTGTCCATGCTTCCCACCATGATGACAATGGACTTAAACCTCTGGACTATATGCCAGCCCCAGTTAAACGCTTTCTTTTATAAGAGTTGCTGTGGTCATGGAGTCTCTTCCCAACAATAGAAAGAACCTGGGTTTTCATGTCTGCTACATAAGAACTCTACGAACGGAGCTACATCCCATCCCCTGATTGCATTTCTTTTATATTTGAGATTGCTGCAAGTCAACACTGTCAAGTGCTTCTAAGTGTGGACTCTTTAGACTCCTTGCTGATTCTCTCAAGTGGTGCTGTTCTTTAGCCTAGGTTACGAAAGATCTTGGGCTTCTAATAACTGCCCTATTGAACCTTCTCTGGTCATGCCCTTCCAGAGTCCAGGGAACTAGAATAGTGCCCACCAGTGCCCACATGTCCTTTTTAGAGCATGTTTTCAGTACCTTATTAGATATCCTCAAGTTTGCAATCTTTGGGGGGGGGCTTTTTTTGAGGTCCAGCCTCCACAGAGTGTTGACAGAGGTTTCTGTCCTGCCTGGTCCTGTGGCTGTTCAGTCCCAAAGAAACACACAGAGGCCTACATTAATTATTAACTGGTTGGCCTATTAGCTCAGGCTTCTTATTAACTCTTATAACTTATAACCCATAATTCTTGTCTGTGTTAGCCACATAGCTTGGTACCTTTTTAAAAAGATTTATTTATTTATTATGTATACAGTATTCTCAGTATTCTGTCTGCATGTATGCCTGCAAACCAGAAGAGGGCACCAGATATCATCACAGATGGTTGTGAGCCACCATGTGGTTGCTGGGAATTGAATTCAGGACCTTTGGAAGAGCAAGCAGTGCTCTTAACCACTGAGCCATCTCTCCAGCCCCGGCTTGGTACCTTTTATTATTGAGGTATTCTCATCTTGCTTCCTCTATGGCTGGGTGACGACTGCAGACTGAGCCTTTCCTCTTCCCAGAATTCTTCTATTCTGGTCACTTCCCCCATACTTCCTGCCTGACTACTGGCCAATCAGCATTTTATTAAACCAATACAAGTGACAAATCTTTACAGGGTACAAGACCATTGTCCCACAGCAACAGAGAGGGCCCACCAGGGTGTGAGGCACTATGGGTAGCTGAGAAGTGGCTCTGTGGGGAAGACAAGTAGTAAATATTCAGGGTGGGTGTCCACAGTAGGTGCACAAAGTCCCTTGCATAGCAGGAACAATGTCAGTCCTCCCTTCAGACTGTTTCTCTGAACTCTGACCATGCTGGTTCCTACAGCATTGCTATGTTCTGATATATTCCTGGTAACCTTGGAAACACCTTTAGGTTCCACTATTATAAACCTGCTCTTAACTGGCTCTGTTTCTTTTCTTTTCTTTTAATTTTATTTATTTATTTATTTATTGTTTTTGTTTTTTTGAGACAGAATTTCTCTGTGTAACATCCCTGGCTGTCCTGGAACTCACTCTGTCTATATCATTTTCCATCTTCCTGCATTGGCCTCATCCCAACTGGAAGGATAGACATGGACTACCATACGTGGTGCTGGCTGTATTTTCTAGTACTGGGTACATCACTGGCTCTCCTTATTTGTGTAATGACACTGCTTTTCGGTGAGTACAAAGTCATTGTGCACAGCCAGGAAAGAGAGGAACATGGAGATTCATATTTGCATCAAGTAAGGAGCCCACTGGGGATCATCCCCAGAGCAGTAGCTTCTTCGGGAAGCACAGGAGCATGCTCTGGGCAAACTCACACATGTTCATACAGGAACGACATTGTCACATGTAGAGGCTGGCACATTTTTTTATGTGTGTACATGTACGCACATGTTTGATTTGTAGCTTTGCATGAATGTCCGGCATGCGAATACAGGCCGGAGGACAACCTCCAGTTCCATTCCCCAGGCTCTATCTACTGTTCTTCTCTCTCTCTCTCTCTCTCTCTCTCTCTCTCTCTCTCTCTCTCTCTCTCTCTCTCTCTCTCTCTCTCTCTCTCTGAGACAAGGTCTCTCACTGGTCTGGAACTTGCCAAGTTGGCTACACTAGCTGGCCAGTGTGCCTGAGATCTACTTGCCAACCCAGCACTGGGATTACAGATGAGTCCCCAGTAAGTTACCTACCTAGTGGCTCACATAGGGAATCTAGTTGGTGATCTGAATGGAAGATGATTAGCTGCTTAGTTAAGGAAGTCTGTACCAAAGTGAAAAACTACAGATGGTAATCCAAATATATATAATTAGCATCGTTAATGCTGTCCATGTGTGGGGGCGTATTTGCAATCCCAGGCATTTGGGAAGTAGAAGCAGGAAGATTAGGAGTTCAGGACCAGCCACAGTTACATGGCAAGTTAGAAGCCAGCCTGGGCTATGTGAGATCCTGTCTCAAAAACACAAAAGTAAAAAGTTAATGTTAATGGGAAAACATAGATGCTATTATTCACATTCTGGGTAGACATTCATACAAACAACTCAGTAAGTGCTCTGAGATGAACAAATGGAAACTCGGGTGCCAATGAACTCATTTAAGCTACATCGACTGCCAACTGTTTTACAGCAGAATGGTCTAGTCCTAGGAGTTTGGAAGGAAGGTTTTGTGGGAAGATGGGTCGAAGTCATCTGTTTCTTTAGGAAAGTAAAGGCTTCCTCTCAGGGACCATCCTCAACCTCGGCTGCTGGGTTTTAGCTACATGTCACAACTCAAAGCTGAGAGAGAACTGTAGGAGAGGAGTCCCAGCAAGGGCATAAGAAGACAGCTGAGACACATCTCATTCTTCCAGCAGCTGCTTCTTCTAGATCCGGTCAAGTAGATCCATTGTACTCCTGATTGATGTCTTTCAAATCTGAAGCCTTGGTCCCCACTGCCACAGACAACTTATAGCTTCTTAGGGGGTCCTACTTCAGACCTCCGTACTCAGCTCATCATCTCTGGAACTCTCTGGGGGCACTCATCTGAAAAGGACATGGTTAGACAATGTGAATATATCCATGATCCCCCACCCCCACCCCGTCCCTAATATTAAAGAAATGTACAAGCCTCTGCTTCCAACCTCTACCACTCTAAGTACCTTCATATGCTTAACTAGCCAGGAGCTTGTTAACTCTGGGCACTTTCCACAAGCTGCACCCTCAATCTAAAGTAGAACCTCGGTCCACCGCTCCATCGATCTTGACTCTACAGTCAGATATTTATTAACAAATATGTATTGAACATTCGGTGCAGGTGCTTCTGGGAAAGTACCAGCTCAACGTTGAGGTTACGTAAGGGAGCATACATGCTTCATCTCCCCACGGACAACGTGAAATATGAGCGCTCCCTCTGCCTTTCAGGTGCTTCAAATGCAAAGACCTGCATAAATCCGTCTATTGATTCAGTCCCTTCCGCACTGGCTTCAACTACTTGTTGAGCTCAATTAAAGCTTGGCTAGGTCAGACCATAACGCGCATGTTCACTCTGGGGTCCCCAAAGCGAGTAAGTGGGTCGAGCCTCCCTTGCCAACTTTGCAACCACAAACTTCGCAACGCCTCCCCCCCCCCATCAGCTAGAATGGTACGCCCCACCGAGCAAGGGAGTCGGAAATGAACCACGGGGGCGGGACCTCTTGCTCCGGACGACGGAAGTGCTACTGCGCGGAGTTGAGCGGGAATTTGGAAGGAGGCTGCGGTGAGGTTAGGATGACTCCCCAGGGTTTGCGCACACAGGACGGGAGGAAGTGGGCTCGGGAGGACAGGCGGGTCTCCCTGCGACTTGGCGTCCCCCATGCCTAGTGCCTGCGCTGGGGTCGGGTGCCTCTGTTTTGGCGGGTTTTTCTGCGGCGCGCCTCGCTTAGTCCTCTCTATTGGTCCTGCCCTTCTGGGATGTCCCCGAGTCCTGGTGTCACCCGTGGAGCCCAGTGCCAGGGGAAGACAGGCCAGTGGCACTGCGTAGGATATCAGGCTGCTCAGGAGGTGCCCTCGTGAGTGGAGCTCCAGAAGCTAATAACCCGCACCAGGTGTTTTGTTTTTTTTCCATTTATATAGTGTTTACAAACCAAACAATCTTCACTAGATGTTTAGTATATTTTCGGCACTGTGTTTAAAAGTTGGGACAGAAAAATATGCACTGGATGCCTCGTTTTATAGTTTCTGTTTCTTTTTCCCTTTCGTTCTGTTTTTGAGCAAGGGTCTTATGTAGCCTAATTGGCTACAACTGTGTGTAGCTGAGGATGATCTTAAGCTTCTGATTTTGTCTCCACCTCCTGAGTGCTTGGATTACAGGCATGCATTACCATGCCAGGTTCACACAGTTTTGGGGTGGCGTTGACATCAAACCCAAGGCTTCATGCCTGTTAGGCAAGCCCTCTACCGACTGAGTGACATCCTTTAGCCCCCATCAGATATTCGTTAGGTCCTTAATATAAGCTTGTTAGCGTGCTCAAGATGACAATGATGAGCAAAACTGGATACAGTCGTGGAATTGTAGACCAGTGGGAGACCTAGCCATTAATTTAAAATGTAGTATTAAAAGTTGGTAACATCGTGGAAGGAATTTTGCTGGTGCTTCCAGAGGACGTAGTGGAGAGCATTTAACCCCTAACCCTGGCGTCTAAGAATGTGGGTTGATCTGAGGTCTGAAGGTTTTGTAGAAATTGAACCTTAGAGAGCAAGGATGGAAGGGTGGGTCTTTATTTTGTTTCAGATGAGAAATCCTATTTCTAAGGGCCAATAAGAGGAAGACCTTGGGGCTTTGAAGGCCAGAAAACAATTCATTGTTCTTAGAATGGAGTGATAAAATAGGAAAGCAGTTAGCTTTATATCCCTGTTTATGACTCAAATTTCCATTACCTACAAACAGCCCTTTCTTGTCACCCAGTTTAAATTCTGTTATATGTTTTTCTGGTTTTGGTGGTGGATAAGTGCATAAAAACATATTTGATAGAGACAGTGTAAAATCCATTGTGAAGATCCAGTGCTTCAGAGTGGCTGGTCTAACTATATGGATGTTCACGGTCATGTATAGACTTTGGGTCTGGTTAATTTCATTGTGTGATTTTTTTTCTTATTTACTAGCTCTTTATAATACACTTTTAATGTTTGTGTGTGTGTGAGACAGAATCTCATTTTATGTGGCCCTAGCTGTCCTGGAACTCAATCTGTAGACCAGACTGACCTCGAACTCACAGGGATCCTCCTGCTTCTGCCTCCCAAGTGCTGGAATTAAAGGCGTGTGCCACTACCACCCGCTGGAAAACCACTTTTGAAATAAGCATAGACCTGGAAGGTTGGAAAGAAAATGCATGATTTATTTTTTGCTTTTAAAAATATCTCTTTTATTGCTGTGTTGAGGGGGACAGGTTGAAATATCTTGGAATGGCCCAGTGAGAGATGTTGGTGGCTGTGGTGGTCAGAACAGAGGTGGAGAGCTACTGACAGATTGAGAGATGTTGGGGAGACATTGGTGGGACTTGGTAGCGGATACGGAGCGTGAAAACTGAGTTCCTCGGAGTTTGCCCAGGCTTGTGGGTTGAGCGGCTGAGTGGACGCAGCTGCTGTATATGAGGATGGGAAGTAGGAGGGAGCGGAGAAGCTGGTGGGTTCCTCTTGTGTGCAGTATGCCTCCGTTCATCTCTCCATCGCAGAGTTCACTCTACACAGGCCTTCTGCCTCTTACCACTAAAAGAGCCTCTAGGTCGCCTCTGGTCGCTCTCCCTGTCCCTTCCCACTTTGATTTGCACAACAGTTTGATGTTGGTGGCTTTTGAAGACCGTTCCCAGTCTCCTCAGATTCTGTCACTCGGGGACTTTTGGTAGTTGTCGTTCCTTAACTGACGCTCGAGGTCTTGTTTCTTCTCAGCTTCCCTGTCTAACCTTACCGTTCTACTTGGTCTCCCTCTCAGCCGATCTACTCACATTCCCAAGTACATGCTCAGGCATGCCTGCCTTTGTTTACGGTCCCCTCCTTCCCAATATTGTAGACCATCTGGTTGTCTCGGCTACTTGAATTTAGTCTCTTAAGCTGGGCAGTGGTGGCGCATACCCTTAATCCCAGCACTTGGGAGGCAGAGGCAGGCGGATCTCTGTGAGTTCGAGGCCAGCCTGGTCTACAACGGGAGTTCCAGAAAGGCAGAGGTTACACAGAGAAACCTTGTCTCGAAAAACCAAAAAGAGAAAAGTAGTCTCTTAATGACCAGATCAGACTTTTCTTCTAAAAATACTTTTTTTTATTTTTTATTTTTTTTTGGTTTTTCGAGACAGGGTTTCTCTGCAGCTTTTTTAGAGCCTGTCCTGGAACTAGCTCTTGTAGACCAGGCTGGCCTCGAACTCACAGAGATCCGCCTGCCTCTGCCTCCCGAGTGCTGGGATTAAAGGTGTGCGCCACCACCGCCCGGCTCTTTTTTTTTTATTTTTTAAAAATATTTATTATTTATGTATACGGCATTCCTTCCATGTATGCCTGCAGGCCAGAAAAGGGCACCAGACCCCATTACAGATGGTTGTGAACCACCATATGGTTGCTGGGAATTGAACTCAGGACCTTTGGAAGAGCAGGCAATGCTCTTAACCTCTGAGCCATCTCCCCAGCCCCTAAAAATACTTTTAATGTCACTAGCTTCTCACTTGCTTTGTTCTTTGGTATGTTGAGATGGTCGCTTGTAGCTTGGGCTGGCCTCAGACTCACTATGTAACTGAGAGCTGGTATTGAATTCCTAATCCCGCCTCGCCCTCTCCTGGTTTGAGCTAACCAGCTAGTGTGTGTGATCTCCACACACACCCCTGACCTGCTCTCCTTCTCCTTTTTTATGGCATGGGAATTGAACCTAGGGCCTTGTCATGCTAGTCACGCACTGTACCATTCAGCCACATCTTCTGCCTTACTTTTTTTTTAAAATTATGTATACAGTGTTCTGTCTGCATGTATGCTTGCACACCAGAAGGCAGCACCAGATCTCATTATAGACGGTTGTGAGCCACCATGTGGTTGCTGGGAATTGAACTCAGGACCTCTGGAAGAGCAGCCAGTGCTCTTAACCTATGCGCCATCTCTCCAGCCCTACTTGTTTTTTTTTTTTTTTTATATACCATTGAATTGGCACTTATTAAGGTGATGTGGGAGAGTCTTCTGTTTGAGTTGATTTCATTGGCTAATAAAGAAACTGCCTGGCCCATTTGATAGACCGCCCCTTAGGTGGGTGGAGTAGACAGAACAGGAAGAGGAAGTGAGGTAGAAGGATCAGTAAGATGCTATGCCTCTCCTAAGTTAGACAGACCTCCGTGCCTCTCCTGAGAGAGATGCCAGACGCAATGAAGCTCCAGCCCAAGATGGATGTATGCTAGAAACTTCCCGGTAAGGCACCACTTTGTGGTGCTACACAGATTATTAGATATGGGTTAATCAAGATGTGAGTAAGAGGCAGAAAATAATGGGCCAGGCAGTATTTAAAAGAATACAATTTGTGTGTTGTTATTTCGGGGTATAAGCTAGCCGTGCGGGAGCCGGGCGGCGGGAAGCCAGCCCGCAGCTCCACACTACATTAAGGGTTATTTAATGTTAGTTTATTCATTTGTTGAACAGTGTCTTATATGTTTATATAGTCCTATATGTTTATGATATGTCTGATACATAGCTAAGGGCTGTTTTGGTTTTAAACATGATGGATAGATGGTGCAAATGTATGCAGATGCTATGAACCACGTGCAGAACCACGCAGGAAATCCGTACGACTTGATTAGGATAAGCATCATCTTACACGAGGTTTCCATCTGCTGAGCACTACTGTGTTGTCTGTAACTGGTATGAATTACTTCTAGAAGCTTCCAGCCGTGACCTTTTTTCTTTTTTCTCCTTACAGTTCTCTGCTATGAGCAACAATGGACCTGAAAATTTTATCCCTAGCAACAGATAAAACAACAGATAAACTGCAGGAGTTTCTTCAAACCCTGAAAACCGACGACGTGAGTACTGCTCAAAGCAAGGGCCACGCTTGGCAAACCCGAGGGATGTGTGAGAAGGAAAGAGCAGCAACCGCAGAGCCGCAGGGATACACTGAGGCTTACCCTCCGACCAGCGTCCGTAGGAGATGACGGCTTTCTTGGTGGACGTAGATAGACACTGAGCTGGACGCTGTAATCCTGCTACTGGGGAAACCCGCAAGACTGCGAGTTCATGACTGAGCAGAAAGTAGGAAGAGGGCTGAGGTGCCAGGTCAGTGGTAGAAGACTCCCTGGGCACGCACAAGGTCCTGGGTTCAGTCCCCAACACTACCAAACCCCAAACAAACAAACAGGGAAAGAAAATAAGTGCTGAGAGTTAAAAGGACACCCGAAAGCCATTTGTATTGTCTTAAATTTGAGAACCTTAGATTGCCTTTGCAGCTGAGCAAAGTCAGTATACTTTTTTATCTTTAATTTTTTTTTTGTCCTATGCGTGAGTATTTTGCCTGCCTGCATGTATGTGCACTGTGTGCATGCCTGGTGCCCGGGGAAGTCAGGAAGTCTTTGTTGATGGATGGACGTCTCTTAAATCATGCCATGGTACCTAGTGCTAGTGAAAGAGTTAAGAAATATTTGTAGAATGAATTTTGGGATTTTAAAGGTCTCACTTACTGTGTAATACGGATAGACCTTGAGCTCCTGCTTCAACCTCCCAAATACTGGTACTTGCAGACATGACCTATTACCATATCTGGCTCTAAATTTTTTGTTTGTTTGTTTTTCGAGACAGGGTTTCCCTGTAGTTTCTAGAGCCTGTCCTGGAACTAGCTCTTGTAGACCAGGCTGGCCCCGAACTCAGAGATCCGCCTGCCTCTGCCTCCCGAGTGCTGGGATTAAAGGCATGCACCACCACCGCCCGGCTCTTTTGAATAACTTTAAAAACAAAACAAAACAGGGTCTCTAGCCCAAGCTGATGTTGAACGCGTGTGTAGCCAAGGATAACTTTGCACTTCTGATCCTCCTGCGCCCATCTCAAGAGCACGGGGCTTGTAGGTATGTGTCACCAAACCCAGATTTTGGAGTGTAAGATTTTGAACCCACAATCTTGTGCATATTGGGCAAGTGCTTTACCAACTGCGCTACATCCCCAGCCCTAGCCTTTATTTATTTTAGAAGTTTTGCTCTGCGGCTCTTGCTGGCCTTGCAGCTGCTGTGTATCCCAGGCTGGCCTAGAACTCATGAATGTCCTTCTGCTTCAACCTGAAGTGCTGGGATTTCATGTCTGCGTGGCTATGCCTGGCTATCTCAGTCTTGGTGGTCCAGGATTCTATCAAGATCTTGCCGCTCTGTCACAATAAACAGGGAGAGCGTGTGTATTTTAGTCAGACCGGAACCTGGCAGCGCCTGCTTTCCTTCTGCGCACTGCGGTCGTGTAGGTGGGAGATCAGTTGCTGGAGACTCGCAATTGTTTTCTCTCTTCGGTTGCAGCTGACCCAGCTCCTTCAGAGCCAAGCAGTGAAAGGAAGAGCTGTTGGAGCATTCCTGAGAGCCGTCTTCAAAGGTGACGTGCGTCCCTCTCAGGGAACCCCTTGGTCGACAGGTTTACTTTGGGTGTCATTGCTGTTTTTATGACTGTCTGAAAGCCCACTGGTACATCCTTTCCGTTAGGGGGATTCTCCAGAATCAGCTCAAGCGGAGCGCTCCTTGGTGCGATCCTGGGATGCTTTACTGAAGGGAGTCGGAAGGGCCCTGAGATGATATTGCTGGCCGGGGGGGCCTGTAAAGAGTGTGCGCCACTGTGGTTTACACAGTCTTAGGATCGTGGAGATGAGACTGAGATGTGTCTAGCAGCCCCGAGGGGCCAGGGAGCTCTGGGTTTGAGTGCAGTGGAACATCTTCCACACCTCTACAGAGCCTTAATTCCCGGTGTAGTGTGTTTGTTTCCCTTTCTCGAACAAGGGCTCTATGTTCAGATTGTGACTCAGAGCAGTTTCATAAATAGTGGTAGAATTCTCAAAAAAACTATTCATTTATTTATTCCGAGATAGTATCTTACTATGTAGCTCCAACTAGTCTGGAACTTGTTATGTAGACCAGGCTGGCCTTGAGCTCGCAAAGATCCACCAGCCTCTTCTGTGTGCTGGGATGGAAAGTGTGCGCCAGCATGCCCAGCCTCAAATTCCTAATCCTGCCTCGGTCCCCAAGTACTGGAATTACAGTGTATGCCACTATACCATACCGGGTTTTGCTGTAGCTCTCACAATTAGGTCTTTGATTGATCTGAACTGACTTTTGTGTATGTTGTGAGGTGGAGATCTGACTTTACCCCCACCCCCGTCTGGCACCTTTATAAAAATTGCTTGCCTGGCCGGGCGGTGGTGGCGCACGCCTTTAATCCCAGCACTCGGAGGCAGAGGCAGGCGGATCTCTGTGAGTTCGAGGCCAGCCTGGTCTACAAGAGCTAGTTCCAGGACAGGCTCTAAAAAAGCTGCAGAGAAACCCTGTCTCGAAAAGCCAAAACCAAAAAAAAAAAAAAAAAAAAAAAAAAAAATTGCTTGCCTGGAATTATTCTTCTTTGTTTGAAGTTTTGAGACAAAGTCTCATTTAGCCCAGGCTGGCCTGAGACGGCTGTAGTCCAGGATGACCCTGGACTCCAGTCCTCTTGCCGGCATGACGGAACGCTCGGCCGCGTCAGGATTGCTTTCTTACAGCGGTGCTCCTCTGGCCGAGTCTTCGCCTCTTTTAATTGAACTGTAATTGATCTGGCTACTTTTGTCAGTATTGTTGTATCTTGCTTATGGAAGAGATGAGTTTTACTGTCCCTGTTACTTTGTTGACATAGCCGATGATAATATCCTGGCATAGCTCATTGAACTTGGATAAGTAAAGCCCTCTTCCCAAATTGTTGCACCGTGTCGTAAAATAAATTCTTGGAGCAGAAGGTGACACTTTATTCCTTTTGCTTTGGCTAACCTGACTACTTCAAAGCCCCTCGGGATTGCTGTCGAAAACGCCATTGTTCTATTTCAGTACTGCGTTACAGGCCTGTGTGATTTTCCTATTCATCCTTGGGCTCTGTTTCTTCTTCCTTTGTTCTCTATGCCTGTCCAAAACACCAAGGCTCCCCCTGCTCTGAGGAAGATGGAGCTCTTAGGAGATCCAAGGTGTATTCTTGCTGTATCCAGCTGATCGAATCGGGAGAGCTGCAGCAAGAAGTGGCGTCTGAGATCATAGGATTGCTCATGCTGGAGGTAAGACGGAAGGGGCAGCGCTCGGTGCCAGACTTCTAGTCGGGGAGAAGACCTGTGGCTTGACACGTGGGCCAGGAAGGGACGAACCCTTAGACGCTGCTTCCCTTCTGGTACCAGGATGCAAATCTCCTGTAGGTCCTGAGAGCATTAAGAGGTTGGTGGAGGACTCTAACTTTTGAGTTCTTTACTGTTATGAATACGGAGCAGCACAGCATGATTCTGCGAATCCCTGATAATGCCTGTTAGGGGAGGCTGCGTCTGTTCAGTGTTTCTGCCACAGACTTATTTCACAGAAAGGTCTGACATCGGATTCCTGCTTCAAGATTTGCTTTGTCCCTGGACTCCTTTCAGGTTCACCATCTTCCAGGACCGTTGCTTGTTGAATTAGCCAGTGAGTTTGTCGGTGCCATCAAAGAGGACAGGCTAGTGAATGGGAAGTCTCTGGAGTTACTACCCGTCATCCTTACTGCCTTGGCCACCAAAAAGGAAGTGCTGACTTGCGGGAAAGGTAATTTTCTTCCGGCTCTAGTGACCTTTTCGTATTATGCGATCTATCAGTCTCCATCAATTTTGTGTCTTTAGGTGATTTGAATGGAGAGGAGTATAAGCGGCAGCTGATTGACAGCCTGTGCTCCGTCAGGTGAGTTTCCGGAAGAAGTGTAGGAGTGCTTGTGCACTCATGTGCATGACGCTGCCAAAGCCTGGGAATGCTTCCCCAGACAGCGGGCTTTCTCATTCCCTAAAGCTCCCAGTTCTGTCCACCATGTTTGCTTGCTGACTGCCATGCTTAGCTCAAAAAGCCTGGCTTTTTCTCTTCTCTTCCTCTATATCTTTCAAACCAAATAATAATTTATTATTTCCACTATAATTTAATATTACTTCCAATCCAAATAATAATAGTAACAATATAATAAGAGTCTTATATGCTTTATAATATATGTAAACTTATATATAATTTCACATAGATATTACATGCCACTATATGATATATTAATATAATTATAGTAATTATGGTAATAATTTGTTTTTTAATATTATTTCCAAACCAAGTAATAATATTTTATCATAGCGCCATTTGGTTTGCAGTAAGTTTAAGATAGAGATGATTTAGTCTACTAAAACCACACACATGTTTTCAGTTTGTTTGGGTCTTTGTTTTAACACAGCTAGCTGCATAATACTCTGTTATTTAGAGAGAGGAGGGGCTAGTTCATTTGTGTGTTTTTTTTTTCCCCTTTGGTTTTTGTTTTGTTTTATTTTGTTTTTTGTTTTTCGAGACAGGTTTCTCTGTGTAATAGTCCCAGCTGTCCTGGAGATAGCTCCATAGCCCAGGCTGGCCTTGAACTCACAGACAAAGATCCACCTGCCTCTGCCTCCTGAGGACTGGGATAAAGGCATGTGCCACCACCACCCGGCTTTTTCTTTGTTTTTAAAACACTTTGATTTTTTTGTTTTTGTTTTGTTTTGTTTTTGAGACAAGGTCTCACTGTGTAGATCAGGCTAGCTTCAAATTTGTGGCAGTCTTTCTGTCTCAGTCTCCCAAGTGCTGGGATTACAGGTCTTACACCATCAGGCCTAACTAATTCATTTATTTTATTAACGGCAGGCTCTCAATATATAGCCCTCAAACTCATGGTCCTCCTGCCTTAGCCTCTAGAGTACTGCTGGCATTATAGGTCTGTGGCAACAGCCATGCTTCAAATATTTTTCTCTGTTTAAAACAAAGGTTGCAGTAGCCTGTTTATAGACCTAAGTGACATTCCGTAAGTATTGCACGAGACAGTTTCAGGTAGTAGACAGATTTGTGAGTGTGTGACTTGGATGCTGTTAAGCTGTTTATAAAGTGTTCTTGCCTCCCATGCCTTTGCCGTATTTGGCATTACCAGAGTGGCCGGTTTGTTTCTGATGCTCGGGAATAAACTTCATCATCTGCTTTGATGTTCTGGTCTGATCCGTTATAAAGACTAATAATTGGTCCTCTGGCTGAAGTCTGTGGGACCTGGTGGGAGGACAGAAACCAAACAGGCCCACATGTCACAGTCCTCTTTATTCATTTTTTTGTTTTTAAAAAGCCAGGGTCTCATGTAGCCCTCAAGCTTGACGTAGGGGTATATGTGTGGGGGGTGGGTGTGGGGGTGGGGGTGACCTTGAACTTCAGGTCTTTCGCGCTGCCTCTGAAGTGCCAAGATTCCAGGGCCACCATATCCAGCTATTGTGTTACATTGTATCTGTTTTGTCTCGCTTCCCCATACTGAAAATCAAACTCGAATGCCCTTTTCCTCCTTCATTAGCTTTATAAAATTACATGTAAAGGAGTTAAGGTGGAATAAATTCATGCTCTTCCTCATTGTCTTTAACCAGATGGGCTCAACGATATGTGATCCAACTCACGTCGATGTTCAAGTAAGCATTGTTTGTTTGTTTGGTTTTTGTCTTTATGTCAAGCTTTGTCAGCATACCCACAAGAAGCCGAAACACATTGGGCCCAAACTCCACTTTTCCTGGTAACGGCAGTAGTACCTCTCTCTTCTGTTGTGGAATTCTCTCCCTTCCCTCTGTTTTGGCTCAGTTTGTTAAATATATAACTGATTTTCTTTTTGAGATGTTAGGTAAATTTATTGATTCCCTTAAAAGATTATTCATAAGCGGAACGTCAAGGAAGGAAGACTTGTTTTATTCTTTCTTTATGTGTGCATGTGCGTGCATGTGTGTGCAAGTACGTGCATGTGTGTGCAAGTGCCTGCCGAGGCCAAAAGTGGGAGCCAGATCCTCTGAAGCTGGAGTTACAGGTGGTTTTGAGCTGCTCGTTGTGGGTGTTGGGAACCAAACTTCAGTTCCCTGGAGGAGCAGCGATTGTTCTTCACCATTGAGTCGACTTTTCAGCCCCTTATTTTATTTGTTCGTTTATTTTTATTTGTTTGTATGTACATGTGGTGTGCGTGTGTGTGTGTATCTTTGCTACTCTGAAGGTCCTTTGTTGTGAGTGTGGGTGTGGGGGGCCAGAGATTGATGTTGGTCATCCTCCTTGATCATTGTCTACCTGAGCAATGGAGACATAGTCTCTCACTTGTCCCAAAGCTTGTTGATTCGGCTAACTCGGTAGCTTTTCCAGAGATCCTGTCTTGGATGAAATAATAGGGAACAGGTTCTGGGGTCCGAGCCCTGTTCCTCACTCTTACATACTTACCCTGCTGAGCTTTACCCCAGTCCCTAAATTTTATCCCTTAAAAAATGTTGGAGAGGGGCTGGAGAGATGGCTCAGCGGTTAAGAGCATTGCCTGCTCTTCCAAAGTTCCTGAGTTCAATTCCCGGCAACCACATGGTGGCTCACAACCATCTGTAATGAGGTCTGGTGCCCTCTTCTGGCCTGCAGGAATACACGCAGACAGAACAAATAAATGAACGAAGGAACAAACGAACGAATGAATAAATAAATAAATTTTTTTAGAAATGTTGTAGAGAATTTTGATTATTGTAAAGCCCTGCCATTTAGTTTCTAAAAGCAAAGCAGTTTAGGCTCTGGCTAGACTTTAAAACCTCTGCTCCACAGGGACGTCCATCTGACGACAGAAGAGATGGATCTCGTGGTGGCGAAAGTGTTGGCAATGTTTCCAAAGTTGAATCTTCAAGAAATACCGCCGTTGGTCTATCAGCTTCTGGTTCTCTCCTCCAAGGTACAGTGCAAACAGTTGTTTCTCCTGAATGCTGTGGCTTAAGCAGCTATCCTAGTTCAGCCTTTGCAGATTGTTGGTTTCCATACTAAGACATACATGTTTTCATTTCATCTGTGGTGATTTGATCATGCTTTTCAGCCAAGGGGAAATTTTGTGTGTATGTGTGAAAGTAAAAGAAATAGATGTCGCCGGGCGGTGGTGGCGCACGCCTTTAATCCCAGCACTTGGGAGGCAGAGGCAGGCGGATCTCTGTGAGTTCGGACCAGCCTGGTCTACAAGAGCTAGCTCCAGGACAGGCTCTAAAGCTGCAGAGAAACCCCTGTCTCAAAAAACCAAAAAAAAAAAAAAAAAAAAAAAAAAAAAAGAAATAGATGTCAGAACGTGTGCAAACTAGAAACACAGAAACTCCTGAAGAGATGTAAGCAAACGTCTGCTCAAACCAGATAGGGGACCAAGAACAGATCCTCGGAAGGATACCACCGAAGCCCACCAGGGTGGAGCAGCAACCTTTATTGGGGTTGCTCTCAGGGGTGTGGATGAGAGTTACTCGAAGAAGCAGAAATGACTCAAAGGCTGCATTACCAAAGGCCCGCCCCAGCATGGGTGACAGCTCACAAAGACTGGAACCCTGGAGGTTACCGCACACTTGATAAGGTGGCACAGCAGGTTGGAAAGTCTCCCACAGGCAGCTCAGCTGGTCCGACAGTGTCTCTCACCAGTCCTGCTGCTTATTTGTGCTTGAGGAGGCTGGGTCCTAGTGTATCTCTTCAGCTTCAGGGACTTCCTGAAGCCTTTACCCATCATTAGTACCTAAGCTTAAGGCGCTTCCCTGAAGAATGAAATGTTTTATCAAGGGGGACGTCACGACACAACAACCAGCATTACAATTAGGGTTGGGTGCCCGAGGCACATACCCGACAACCACACTGTTTCCCCGACATTGCGAAGTATTTCAAACTCTGTTGTAACTTGAAAGTGTTCTGTATGTTATTAGCGTGACACTGGGTTGTCACGGTAATAAATTTATACTTAATTTATACTAGATAACCCTTGGTTATTTTACCTTCAGTTAGGTGAACGTTCTTTCATAATAATGGTTATTATTCTCCTTTTAGGGAAGCAGAAGGCGTGTTTTGCATGGCATCATAGCCTTCTTCAATGAGCTAGACAGACAGCACAGTGAGGAGCAGAGCGGGGACGAGTGAGTAACACGGTTTAGAAGTGCAGCGCGTTTTCACAAGCTCACCCTCCCGCCGTGCGCTTTGCTCGTTAGTGTGGTTGCTAGCACTGCGTTCACCCCCTCCTTCCCCTCTGTATAGAACTGTAGCCCTCCTCCAGCTGCTAGGAGAATAATTCAGTCTCTTCTACTCCTATTCACACCCTCCCAGGAGAGTGCCAATAGCTGTCTTGTAAGGTGCAGGTTTGACATCTATGTTAGCAAACACCTAGTTGCCTGCTCTGTGGGGTAGCACTGGCCTTGGAACCATAGTGATGGACCAGTCGGAGGAGACTCCTGCTGTGGAAGAGCTTAAGTTTTGGTGAGGAGAGAATCTTAGAGTTCGTCATGCGGGAAGATAAATCAAAAGGACGACGTGTCAGGGACAGCACAGCTTCTTTCAACTGGGTCTAGGAAAATAACTCTGGGGAGGTTCTGCTTAACCAGAGCCTGACTGATAAGAACCACTGTATGTTGATGAGGAGAGCTTTTTCCGGTAGGGAATAATGCAAAGACAGAGTACAGTGTGGCTCTTAGAAAATTGATTTTTTTTTAATGTTTATTTTATGTGTTTATGTGTGTGCCTGAGTGTATGTATGCATATGCACTGTGTGCATGCAGTACCTGCAGAGGCCAGAGAGGGCGTCAGAGCCCCCTGAACTGGAGTTACAGACGGTTGTGAGCTGCTGGGAACTGAACCCAGGTCCCCTGCAAGAGCAGCCAGTGACCTTAACCATTGAGCCATCTCTCCAGTCCAGGATATTTTCTTTTTAAAACAAGTGCACAGAGTGCTTATTCTGTGTTGTGTTTGTACATTGTAAAACTTGCAAACTTCCGCTTCCATGGTTCTGCACCTTCAGCGGATGCTTGTGGGTCCCAGCATTAGACCTTGTTTTTGGATCTTCTAGGCTGTCGGAGCTGGTGGCCGCCCCAGCAGACGAGCTCTATCATGTGGAAGGCACCATCATTCTACACATCGTGTTTGCTATCAAGCTGGACTGTGAATTAGGCAGAGAACTCCTGAAACACGTAAAGGTAGCGCCTGGCTCTTAAGGTGTTTTCAGGTCTCCACGAGACATGGTGTTTGTACTCAAGCCTCTTTCATGTCAGTCACAGCCAAGGGTCTAGAGGGTCTTTTTGGCTTTGAAAGCACAAGATATAGGCTATTTCCCAACCCTCAAGCCAAAGAGCTTTTTATTTATTTATTTTTTAATTTTTAATTTTTTATTTATTTATTTATTTTTTTGGTTTTTCAAGACAGGGTTTCTCTGCAGCTTTTTTAGAGCCTGTCCTGGAACTAGCTCTTGTAGACCAGGCTGGCCTCGAACTCACAGAGATCCGCCTGCCTCTGCCTCCCGAGTGTTGGGATTAAAGGCGTGCGCCACCACCGCCCGGCTCACTTATTTTTTTTTAATATTTATTTCTTTATTATGTGTACAGCATTCCCTCCATGTGTGCCCGCAAGCCAGAAGCGGGCGCCGGGTCTCATAGATAGCTGTGAGCCACCATGTGGTTGCTGGGAATTGAACTCAGGACCTCTGGAAGAGCAGTCAGTGCTCTTAACCACTGAGCCATCTCTCCAGCCCAAGAGCTCCTTTTAGGAACCTTCCTTACCCAGGTCAGAACCTGAGCTGCTATTCTGGTGCCCCGGGCTTCCTCACGCTCTCTCTAAAGCCTTCCTCTCTGCCATATGACTTCCTGCTGTTTGTCCTCCAGGTGTCAGACATCTGTGCCTTTTGCGCCCCCCCCCCTTTGTGGTTTTTTTAGTGGGGGGTTCTCTTTGTAGCCCTGGCTGTCCTAGAACTCGCTTTCTGGACCAGGCTGGCCTTGAACTCAGAACTCAGAGATCTGCCTGCCTCCCCTTCCTGAGTGCTGGGATTAAAGGCATGCACCACCAGTGCCTGGCTACTTTGCCTTTCATTTTGGTTGCAAATATATCTTTGTAATGTGTTTCTTAACTTTTTTAAAAAATATTTTACTGTGTTTGTGAGTGTTTTGTGCACATGTGTGAATGTGCTCCACATGTATGTCTGGTGCCAAAGGAGGCCAGAAGAAGGCGTCAGATCTCATGGAACTGAAATTGCTGTTGTTTGTCAGCCTCCAAAGAGGTCCTGGGAACTGAATCTGTGTCCTCTGCAAGAACAGCCAGTGCTCTTAACCACAGAGCTGTCTCTCCAGCCTCATTACAATAATTTTTTGAACACATCCGGCCTCATTGCCTTGGGTTTGCTTTGTAAGATTACCCGATTGCTTTCCTGGGACTAGATTGTGTTTTTAGCAAGGACCCTTCAGAAGCTTGGGACCGTCTGCAGAGGTCAGCAGATCTGTGAACGGGCTGACACTGACTAGTTTAGGTTTGTGGGCTTCACTGTCTGTCACGGCTGCTCAGCATAGTGTGGTCGCAAGAACTCAGCCCTGGACACGACACACACAGATAGCCATGACTGCCCAAATTAAACTTTATAGACGCTAAGACTTGAGACTTGCTTCTTTTTTGTGTTATGAAATGTTATTTTTCCTTGGATCCTTTACCAGCTATTTTAATATAAAAACCACTCTTTCCTCTGGTTATACAAAGCCAGGTTGTGTTGCCTTTGGTTGACAGGTCAGCCACTCTCCCGTGAGGCCTAGAGTAGCGAGGATTCCTTCTGGTGATGATAAATTATTTGCTTAGGCTAATAACTGCCAGTTTTCTTCATTTGTAAAGATATATGTTCCCCTGTGTGATTGAAACAGTCAATGTGAAGCTGGAGAAATGGCTCAGTGGTTAAGAGCATTAAGAATTCAGTTCCTAGCAACCACACGGGGCAGCTCCCAACCACCTGTATCTCCAGTTCTAGGGAGCCAAACGCCCTCTTCTGGCCTCTGCAGGCATCTGAGCTCTTGTACAAAGTTACACACATGTACATAATTAAAAGTAAGTCATTAAAAAAAAATCATAGTTTATGAGCATGTGAAAATCCTGTACTCCAGTAATAATTGTTTTTCCATATGGCAATGATTCTTAGCCTAAATCAGTAATTAAGCTGGGAACTGCAAAGTGGTAGATTTAAAAGATTTTTAAAAATCTTTAGTGCTCGGTCTTGCTATCCCTAGCTGACCTAGAACTTGTTTTGTATCCCAGGTTTGCCTCAAACCTGGGGCAATCCTCCCTCAGCAAAATTTAGAAAATTTGTACTGTATCATGTATCCTGTCATTTCCCCTCTGTTGTTCTGAGTGCCGTCGGATGCCAGTGAAGCCTTTTAACCGGTTCTGCTCCTTATTCGCTAACAGTCATCTATTTTGAGATATTTGGGGTCCTCAAGTTGGGCTCCGTATCCTTCGGATGTGACAGCATCAGTCTTGGAGCATTTTTTTGGCACAGGATATTCAAGGTTCACTTGTCTTTCTGTGTGGCCCTGGCTGTCCTGGAACTCGCTCTGTAGACCAGGCTGACCTCGAACTCACAGAGATCCGCCTGCCTCTGCCTCCTGAGTGCTGGGATTAAAGGCGTGCGCCACCACCGCCCCGTTTATCGAGCTTGTTTTTCAGCTGTGTGTTGTTTGTGAAGGGTAATGACTTTGGTTTGCTCTAGGCCGGACAGCAAGGGGACACCAGCAAGTCCCTGTGTCCCTTCAGCGTTGCTCTTCTTCTCTCGCTGACAAGAATGCAGAGATTTGAGGAACAGGTAATTTTTTAACGATACTTCAATTCCTTTTGTACTTGACAAGAAAGCCTAGAAGAATGTATTTTTTGTTAGTATCCATCCTTCCCTGTCCTGCCGGCAACAAAGACCACTGTTCTAGGCTGCTGGAAGTCTTCCGATTCCTGGGTATACCTTCATTTTCCATTAAGAAAGCCAGATGGAGGAGTGGGGCGAGAGAACCACGGTACATGCTCAGGCAAGAAAGCCGGCCTAGTTCTCGTGGTAGCCTTCTAGAACGCTCCCTGATTATCAGTGAGGAAAGCGTAAAGTTCTTGCCCGCTTTTCCTCGTGAGTCCCAAGATTCTGTGTCACGTCCCTTGTCTTCTGTTTTGTGGTGTGGAGCATTGATCCAGCCTCCCATTTGGTGGCAGGTGGTAGGACACCGAGTTCCACACCTGTCTCTGTTGACTTTATTAAATAATTTGAGACAAGGGAGCTGGTGAGGTGACCCAGCAGCGGAAAGTACTTGATACTAAGCCTGAGGACGTTAAGTCCAGTCCCTAGGAACCGCCTAGCAGGAGAGAACCAACTCCCAAAAGTGGTTTTCTGACTTCTCCATGTGCACCGTGGCATACAAAGCGTTAGGCTTGAGCCGGGCTCTTAAGTTGCGTAGGTTGTCCTCAAACTTGTGACCCTCCTGCCTCAGCCTTCTGAGTATCAGATTGTAGGCACGTACCACCAGACCGGCCCGGGAAGTGTTTATAATGAATTGATGTTCAGCCCTTTCTCATGAAGAAAGGCCTGAAGCTCACACAGCTTCTGCGCCATCTCAGTCCGTTTAAACAGTCACCACAGGACGGTGTGTGAGCGGCCACTCATGGGGACTACTCACAGGCTTATCTCGGATCAGAAGCTGTAATTTTAGCTCATTTTCTTATTTCTTCAATTATATCAGGTGTTTGATCTTTTAAAGACTTCCGTTGTTAAAAGCTTTAAGGATCTTCAGCTCCTCCAAGGCTCAAAATTTCTTCAGACTCTTGTCCCTCAGAGAGCTTGTGTTTCGTCCATGGTCTTAGAAGTGGTAAAGAATAGGTGAGTTGGTTGATGAGCCATGCTCTAAAAGTGTTGGAGGGGTCTGGGTAGAAAATGCAGGGTGGACCCCTGCTCAGTGCCTCTGGGCAGAAGACTGAGAACCGTAGCTAATGACTTGGTAAGATTAAAGTTGTGTCCCTTAAAATTGGTAAAAGAAAACGTTTCTATGTTGAAGGGAAAAAAAAATCCTTCCATCTCAGGGCCTGATTTCTTAGACACCTGCCGTGTAACCAGAATATAAAGCATTATCTTCTTCTTTCTTGCTACTGCAGCTCTGTTACCTAAGTCTTCATTGGTGTCTTAAGTGCGCAAAAAAAAAAATACTCAGTTATCTTTACTGTGATCATTGACGTCTGGGGCTGGGAGGTCAGAAGTAAATCATTGGCTTAACAGTTTTCTACAGATCCACTTAAAACTACAAGGAAAACGTCAGTGACCAAGTAGGATGTTTGTTTTGTTCTGTTTTTTATTTTTCAGGGTAAATATTAGTTATTATAACAATCTTCATTATGTCATACTTTTGTCTGTGGGTTAAATATAAAGTTTTTCATTTTAAGTCATAATTCATTTTAAGTCATAAGTCTTTCTCATGTGCTGGAATTCAGATTCAAATGTGAGCTCGGCACATCAGGCAAATTAGAGAGACTGGGTTCTCCTTCGGAGTGTTCCACGCAGTAACCAGGCTGAGACGGCTCTCTGCTCTGTATCTGGATATTTTTTGCTTGCTAACAGTGTTTGAGATGGCATCTCACTATGTAGCTCTGGCTGACCTCGAACTTCTGACTGTCCGTCCTGCCTCTGCTTTTCGAGTGCAGGTATGTGCCACCATACCCAGCTGTATCCAGTTTCCTTTTTTCCCAGACTTAATGATGTCTCTCCAGTATTTTCCCAATTGAATCCAAGTTAGGTCAAAGGATCAGGCAGTGCATAACTGGGAAATGGGAGCTCTGCCCATCTTCTGGAAGTTTCTACCAGCCATGGGATCTAAAAGCATCTTCATCTGTAATCTAGTGGAATAGGCTCTTGCTACCAGATAGGGCCAAACTTTAGCAGGGAGAGATGTGAATGACATCATTACAATCTCCCTAGAGTATTTGCTGGTTAGTTACACATGATTTCTCCAGTCAGTTCATTAACCTCAAAGTAGCATATATAGAACATGATTGAATTTTGGCTGCCCTAACTTGTTGTATTTTGGTAGTATTTTATTGAGACGTCTATCTGCCTTTTGGTGCCTAGTGAGGCACTAGATAGAGGCATTTTTGCTCTAACAGAATATAGTCCTTTAAAGTCTTTTGTTTTAGGAAGCTGTGCTCTAAGAGCAACAAGACAGACCCGTGGGGATAATAAGATGGGACCAAGTTAACATGCATTTGGCTTTGTGCTCTGAGCACTTTGATGGTTTATGTTCTTCACATAAGATTCTATAATGGGCACTAAGCTTACCTTGAACCACAAGCTTAAGTATCTTAGAAAGGACATTTCAGCACTGCTGAATTATGGGGAAGGAGGAAAACGTGTAAACATTGGCAAGAACCATGTAATAAACACTTCAGAGTTCTGCTTTATGCTTGTGAGCTAAGTCAGTGAGGAGCAAGTGAGGTCACTGACTCAACAGTATTGTGTCCTCCCACAGCTTGCCGCATTGGTACTGTTAGCAGCCTCTTTCCCTGTGGGGCTTTGAAATGCAAAGCATTAATGTACTAGAAAAAAATCTGCAAACCAGTAAAAATTTCAGTTTATAACTTGCCTGCTTGCCAGTCACTAGGCACACGTCCATGCTATAACCAGGGGAGGGCTGTCACCCTGTCCTCCATGATGAGATACTCTGAGGGCATGCAGGTCTCTTCCCTCCCTTGGCTCCTTCCCCTCCCCTTATTCCTTGCTTTCTTTTTTGCAGAGCTAGAGATTAAACCCAGGGCTGTGTGCATGCTCGGCCAGTGCTGTACCACTAAGACACACACACACACACACACACATGTCCTCCTGTCACCTCCTTGTTAAAGATAACAGTACTTACTTATTTGGACTATATATTAGCTTTACTCTAATTTTATTTTTTAAGTATTTATTTATTATGTATACAATATTCTGTCTGTGTGTATGCCTGCAGGCCAGAAGAGGGCATCAGATCTCATTACAGATGGTTGTGAGCCACCATGAGGTTGCTGGGAATTGAACTCAGGACCTTTGGAAGAGCAGGCAATGCTCTTAACCACTGAGCCATCTCTCCAGCCCCTAATTTTTTATTTTAAATACTCTAAATATTTACTTTAGATTGATGTCTTTGCTTACTTCTGTTCTTTGATCCACATACCTTTCTCCTGAAAAATAGAATACCGTAAATATGTAATTTTTGCAATAATTCTTTGATACAGTTTGTGGATGACAAACTTTGACTCTTTGTTATCTGAAATTTTCATTTTGCTTTACTAGTTATATTGTTTCACCAGATATAAAAGTCTAAGTTCATCATCCTTGTTCATTTTCTCTTTCACCTAGAATTGCTGGTGGGAAGTCTGATGGTTTTTGTGTTATTGTAGATAACCTGTGTTTTTCTTCATAGAAACCTTTACAGCTTTGTCTAATCGCCACTGTTTGAAATGTAACAGTTTATGTTCATGTAACGTCCTTTTTCATGCTCCCTGATACTTAGATTTGTACCCTTTATAGTGACTTACACCTTCTCTAAACACTGTGATATTCTTGTTTGTGCGAGCGGGGAGGTGGTCCGTTGGTAGTGTCTGCTATGGAAGCGTGAGGACCTGGGTTCAGATCTGTAGTTTCCTGTAACAGGCAAGCATTCCAGTGTGCGCCTGTAATCCCAGACTGTAAACTGCAGAGTAATAAGAGGTTTTTTGATTGATCAGAAAACCAACCTCTTATTTCTCTATAGTTTATAGATTGTGTGTATATCATTTATATACTTATATGCATACACATGTCATTAATATATATGAGCTATACTATATAAACATATGTTATGTATACATTGTGTACATATACCATTTAGGTACTTGTATATGTGCACATACCATTAATCTGTATGGACTATACTACATATATACACACCTTATGCATGCATTTTGTGTATGTACCATTTATGTACACATATATGCTATTACTATATATGAGCTATACTACACATACATATTCACCTTATATATACATTTCAGTGTATATACCATCTATGTACTTGTATGTGTATACATGCCATTTATGTATATGGGCTGTACTATACACACACACCTTATACAGGCATTGTATGTATGCATCTGTGTGTGCGCACATGTGCTTGCCTTTTTTGAGACAGGATCTGATGTATTCCAGGCTGGCTTTGGAACTTACATATAGCCATGGATGACCTTGAACATCCAGCATCTACTTCTCAAATGCTGAAATTACTAGTGCATGTCACCGTGTCCAGGTTGCGCAGTGCTCCCCAGCACTCCTTGTATGAACCCAGGACTCCCTGTATGCCAGACAAGTGCTCTATCAACTGAGCTACAACCCCAGCCCCCTATGAGTATCTCGCTATGGTTTAAATACTAGGGTGGAAGAATGGAACACATTATTTATCTTTATCCTTTCTCTTCAGAGTGAATAGTGTTAAATGTGACAAGATGCACAGCTGTCTCAGTTTCTTTAGTGCTGTGTTATACTTTGCCTGTGTCTCAACAGGTAGAGACTAACTTAAGCTCATCCTGTTCACGATAAAGGGCGACACCAAGTGGTAATCACCAGGGTTCTCTTGCTGACAAAGGTGATTTGTAGTTTAGCTCATGCTGTTAAAACCATACCATCCATCCATCTATGCTACTGAGTGCTTTGTGCCTGCGCTATCTGGGTAAAAATGTGACTACACTTTGGTCTTAACCCTAGAGAATCTCAGTCTAGAGAGAGGGGCAGCTTTGTTGTACACTGTGTGTGCACTGTGCTGCATAGAAGGGAGAATTGAAGAAACTCCTGGTAGCAAAATCTTGAGTGGAAATTGTATTGAAATATTGTACTTTTTTTGTTTGAAATATTGTACTTTTTTGTTTGAAATATTGTACTTTTTGTTGTTGTTGTTGTTTTGTTTTGTTTTCTTTTTTGAGACAGGATTTCTCTGTACTTTGGAGCCTGTTCTGGAACTTGCTCTGTAGACCAGGCAGGCTTCAAACTCACAGAGATCCACCTGCCTTCTGCCCCCCAAGTGCTGGGATTAAAGCCTTGCCCCACCACCACCTGACTAGTTTCTATTTTTTTAAAACTATCTTAGATACTTTTTTTTTTTTTAACTAAAGTTTGAATCCAAGGCCTTGTATGCGCTAAATAAGCATTCTATCACTACGCTACCCCTCTAGCCCACAGCTCTGGATTCTCCCTATTAAGTGTTCCGTCTGCCCTTGGAAGCCTCTTCCCTACGTTTCTATGACTGCATTGAGAATTCTGTCAAATAACAGCACATGTGGAAAAAGAAAATCTGAGTTAAATGAGCACATGGCATTATGTGTGAAGATGGGTATTTACTAATTTTCTCTAAACTATGCTTTGTTTTCTTACAGTGTTCGTAGTTGGGATCATGTAACTCAAGGTCTGATAGAATTTGGTTTCATCTTAATGGATTCATATGGGCCAAAGAAGACTCTTGGTGGAAAAGCTGTTGAAATCGGTTCCAGTCTTTCTAAAATGACCAACCAGCACGCGTGTAAGCTGGGGGCTGATATCTTGCTGGAGACCTTTAAGGTAAGTGAACTGTCTAGTTTTGACACAGCCTAGAGTCATTAGCGAGGATGGAGCCCCAGTTGAGAAAATACCTTCATAAGATCTGGCTACAGGCAAGCCTGAAGTGCATTTTCTTATTAGTAGCCATAATAGTGGCTGGAAAGCGGAGAGACCGACATGTGCAGACACAGAAGACACAAAAGACTCAAAGAAAAAAAAAACAGAAGGAGAGAGAGAGAGAGAGAGAGACAGACAGAAATCAGGTCAAGCCTGTACTAGCTTGTTCCTCTTTTATCTCTTCTTCCATCTGGCCCAAGCCTACTGCATACTCGGACGCATTTGGGGCGGTCTGTCTGTCATCGAGTGCTGTCCTGTGTGTTAGCAGTAGAAGTGTTCCGCACTAATCTAACAAAATCAGGTTGATGACCACACCTTTAATCCCAGGATGCAGGAGGCAGAGGCAGTCAGATCTAGGGAGTTCCAGGAAAGCCTGGGCTATGTAGAAAGACCCTGTCTCAAAACAAAACCAAGTCAAGTTGACAATAAGAAGAACTACTGTGGCCCTTGAGAGACGCTCAGCCTGTAAGACTACTTGCTGCTCTTGCGGAAGACTGGGTTCTGTTGCCAGCATCCCATGGGGCTGCCACCCACTATAATTCCAGTTCCAGGGTGTCCAGCATCCCCTCTGGCCTCCTTGGGAACCAGGCATGCGCATGGTGCACATTCATACATGCAATCAAAACACTCATACACGTATAAATAAATGAATCATTTAAAAAGAAATGTGTAACAACATTCCTTAGGATAAGTTTTTGTTTAAAATCTCTGTTTTTAAAAACAAGATGTTCTTTGTTGATTCTGTTCTTTCAGATTCACGAGATGATCAGACAGGAGATTCTGGAGCAAGTCCTCAACAGAGTCGTCACTCGGACATCCTCTCCCATCAATCATTTCTTAGGTACTGAACTTGAAAAGATGGACTTCGTAAGGCTGTGTCCTTTTCAATGTCGTGATTCCGTCCTAGGGAGAAAAACAAACCACCACAGTGCTTGAGAGATGGCTTGGTAGTTAAGTCTCTTGCCCTGTCTGGAGCTTGAGTTCGGGTCCTCAGAACCCACAGAAATGCCAGGTGGGCAAGGTGGCCTGTTTGTAATTCAGTCCCAGAAGTGGAGACGGAATCTCCAGGGCAAAGTGGGTAGCAAAAGTAGCTGTGTTGATGGGCAGTGGGTTTGGCTAGGAGGCCTCGCCTTGATGGATCAAGGATGATTGCCAGTTTCAACCTCCAGTCTCCACAAGTGTGCGCATACATACACTCATGCATCACCCATGAGTTCCCACACACACGCGGCACATGCATATATACTCGTGCACATCACACACACACACACATACACACACACACACACACACACACACACACACACACAAAGAAATGGAAAAAAACACAACTTAATAATGATATAACAGTTAATATATTGTCTTTGACTGTGGCCATGAGATCGATGAATCCTCTTGTTCTCTGGATGTCAGTAAGAAAGGGAACATTTGACCTGTGAGCAGGATGTCCATCAGGCATCAGTGTTCTTGCCGGGACGCCTCCAGTGAGGCCTGTTGCGTCACTCGGTGGCAGATGCCTGCCTCGCATGCCTGGGGCTCTCGGCCCAAGCTAATCCCACTGAACTGTCCTTCTCCGTGCACTGACCTCTTCCTGGCTGCTTTTATTAGGTGTCTCCTGGTGTCTAAACCCATTGCCTCTTTTTCACCCACCAGTTTTGCTAAGCGCTCTTTGCTTCTCTGAGACTTTGAGAAGGCCCTCAGAACTGTAATTGTTTGTTTCTTATCATGTCTATGGCCAGCCCCCCCTTTTTTTATTGGTATCGTTTCTTTAACCCTTAAATTTTAGATTTTAATAAAGTTCAGTAATTAATATTTTATTATACCTTATAACTTTATGCTGTCTAATTGATATAATTTCCACATTTAAAGTATGACAATTTACTGACTTTTAACAGGTGTATGTGCTGTGAAGCTATTACCATAGTCAGTTCAGGCACTGGGGAAGTGGAATTGAACAGCATAAGTAGATACTGTTGTACACACCTGTTAGAACGCATATGTTTAAAAAGAATATCCATAACCACAGCCGGGCATCATGGCACATGCCTTTAATCCCAGCACTCAGGAGACTGAGGCAGGAAGATCTCCGAATTCAAGCACCAGACTAACTAAGGCTACATAGTCAGACCCTGTCTCTCCAAAAAATAAAATTAAAAGAATGTCTTCACCAAATGCTGGTGACTGTTGAATAATTAGAAACTGTTGGCGGAAGGTAGAGGGGCTATTAAAAAAATAGTTATGTAAAATAGGAAACGTAAAAGAATCAATAAATTAGACTTCATCAACTTATAAAATTTCCTTTCTGTGTGATATTACTAGAAAATGTGAAATCAAGCCTAAGACTGGGTGGAGATGCGTAGGAGGCAGACCCTGGGCTTGATGGGGACGCTGCGTCTGCTGGCGGCTCCTTTCTCGTTGCTGGGTGTCAGTGGTCACAGCTTTCTCTCTTTGGGATCACAATGAAACTCCAGCCAGCTCTGTTTGTAGCATGCTGCTTTGTGTGCTCACTTGGATGGTTTCCACTTTTGTTTTCTTTCTCGTACTTGTTTTTCATGTCGTCTGTTCTTCCTTTGGTTAGAAATTTAGCTTGTGTAGGGCAGTGGCGCACGCCTTTAATCCCAGCACTCGGGAGGCAGAGGCAGACGAATCTCTGTGAGTTCAAGACCAGCCTGGTCTACAAGAGCTAGCTCCAGGACAGGCTCCAAAGCTGCAGAGAAACCCTGTCTCGAAAAACAAAAACGGAGGATGAGGAGGACGAGGAGGAGGACTCAATAGTTTCACTGTTCTCTCTTTTCTGTTGAAAAATATTAGGCTGTGAGTTTTTCTCTAGATGTCATGTTAGATGTCCCACATTTCTAGAATTTCCATTTAGTCCAAATCTTTTTCAATTTCCCTGTGATTTGTTTTTTTTTTTTTTTTTTTTTTTTTTTCATTTTGGAAACCAGAACATTTATTTTATGACAGACTGAAATCCTCAAGATGAACTGGATGCTGCAACAGCTGCCCTCTTGGGTTTAGGGGTTGTCCCTTCACGGAATCCATGTCTGAATCTCCGGTAGACAATTTTGAGGTGCCTCATCCGCCCAGTCCCGGTAGTGTTGCGTCTCTTAGCCTTGGCACTCCAGTTATACTTTCTCTTGCGCTTGGCAGGGTAGCCACATTTGCCACAGGTAGACTTCTGAAGGTGGTAGGCCTTAGAGCCACAGCGGCGGCACAACGTGTGCGTCTTGTTGCGACGCTTTCCGAAGGATGACGTTCCTTTCGTCATCTTGCTTCTGCCGCCGAGGCCAAAGAGACCGGAAGAGCTTTTTTTTGGTTTTTCGAGACAGGGTTTCCATGTAGTTTCTAGAGCCTGTCCTGGAACTAGCTCTTGTAGACCAGGCTGGCCTCGAACTCAAGAGATCCGCCTGCCTCTGCCTCCCGAGTGCTGGGATTAAAGGCGTGCGCCACCGCCGCCCAGCTCTGTGATTTGTTCTTTAGCCCTCATTTTTATTTAGAGGTGGGTCATTTAGTGTCCCAGTATCTGAGGACTTTCTTCTTTTTATTAAGCGATCATCTTGTTACAGGTTTCTAAGTTGCGACCAGAGAGCATAGTTTGTATGAGATTAATTCTCTTAATTTTTTAGTCACAACTTCCTACTTGGTTTCTAAGGTGACTGTTTTCTTTCTCCCTGTATCTCCTGCCCCCCCCCCACCATAGTGTCACCAGATTAGTATTCTCAAAATACCAGTGACTGACACTCTGGAATCGATGTGTTCTTTTCTAAATCATTGTCTCTCACCAGACCTGGTAATGTAATCCCAGTACTCCGGGGGCTGAGGCAGGAGGATTGCAAATATCAAGTGCCTGGCCTCGTGTTTTTATCCTGACATTTCAAGTGGCTGGCTCTTGAGTCCTAACTAGCCTTTTTCACACTGATTTCACTATTCCGGATCCTTCGCCCTGTCCGCTGGCCTCCCTTCCCCTCTGTGGTTTTTAACCTCTTTGACTTTCCTGCACAGTTGGCCATTCTGGGTTTCTGTGCACTAAATGGTACTAATCCTTTAGAATCTCGAATAATTCTTTGTCCTGATCTTTTAAAATACCCACAATGACCTCTTCTTGTGCACTTCTTCTTTAAATTCTGTCCTCACTATTTGTTAGGTAATACGTTTAAAATTCTAGGTACTTGATAGTCTGTTACTTTTTCTCTTTTGAGATATTTTTGCTTGTGTTCTGACTACATACTAAAATTCTTTTGTTTTTGTTTTTTCAAGACAGGGTTTCCCTGTGTATCTTTGGCTGTTCTGGAACTCACTCTGTAGACCAGGCTGACTTCGACTCACAGAGATCCACCTGCCTCTGCCTCCCAAGTGCTGGGATTAAAGACGTGCACCACCACCACCCAGCTAAAATTCTTGAAAAAGAATATGTCTTATATATTCCTGATAAGACCACATGTTTGCCCAAAACAAAACAAAACCCTCAATATTTATTGACTTTTGCTTGGAGATGAACACATTTGGCAATTGTGCAATCAGTGTAATGGGTTGTTTTCTTTCTTTTAGACATTTTAAGTTTGCTATTTTGTATGTATTATTACAAAAAAATTGGTAAACTATCCTGGTAACACTGGAAAAAAAATATGCACTGGCAATAGAAAAGTTCATTTTAACAAAGAGACAAAATACTCGGCATTTCTTTCCTTGTATAGATTTAGATGCTTCCTTATCCTAATTTTTATAGTTATGCGAAGCAACTAATTACGGATTCTGTTTTCAGACTTGCTTTCGGATATTGTCACATACGCACCTTTAATTCTGCAGAGCTGTTCTAAAGTCACAGAGACTTTTGACTATTTGTCCTTCCTGCCCCTCCAGACGGTGCAGGGGCTGCTCAAGGCAGTGCAGGTAAGCCAGCTGACGCGCCGGCTCTCCTCCCAGACCCGAGCGCTAGCAGTCTAGTCGGGAAAGTCTGAATGCCAGAACTCATGCTTACCCTGAGTCCAACACAGTTCCCTACGGGAAGGCTAAATGCACAGAGACAGATGGCTTCCCAAGTCCATTCCCTATGTGTCTGTTTCCTTCAGCTCGCTTTCAAATTAGTCAAGTACTGAAAAGAATCTTAGAAAGTTAGTCAGCACAGTGCGTTCATGAAGGCATTCAAACTACTCATTTTTTTGTTTGATTGATTTTTGAAACAGCACATCACTCTATAGCCCAAGCTAGCCTGAACCCCACTGGGTGCTCAAGGCTGGCCTCAAATTGGTATAGCCCTCCAGCCCTAGTCTCCTGACCTGCTGGGATTACAGTATCACATTAAGTAAATTTTAAATAAATACAGTATTATTTAAATAATAAATACACTATCTGATGAAATAAATAGACTATCTCAGTATTACAGCCTGTATCACCGTGCCCGACAGTAACAACTTGCAAGTTAGATTTCAAAGGGCGCTGCTGTCTTTGAGTATAGTCGGCATCGACCGTCTGTACACACAGACCCAAGCACACAAAATCCTACTGGCATTCACAGAAAGGGGCTACGCTAATGTGGGGTGATCTGCTCTGTTCTCCAGCCGCTTCTCAAAGTCAGCATGTCAGTGAGAGATTCCTTGATCCTCGTCTTGCGGAAAGCTATGTTTGCCAGGTATGTCACACTCCTTGGGGCCACAGGGACTACACCTTCTAATGGAAGTTATCTCTGCTATCTCCTGCTTGCCCCTGCTCAGAGCGGTCATGTGGATCCCTAACCAGGCACAACACTCTCGGCAGGTGGGGTGTTATGCCATGGGTTTTATGTGCTTCTCATTTCTCCAGGTAACCTCAGGAAGTGCAAATATTACAGTTCTCATTTTGCACCAGGACAGTTAGGCTTAGACATGATAAGTGACCAAAGAAGGGTAGACAGCTTGTAGTACTGGAAATAGTCTACCACCAGTGTCGTGATCTCCAGTACCCTTCTCTTCCATCCCCATAGTGGGCAGCAGAGTTGTGACCCAGTCACTACGGGAGCTTGCGATTAGTGAGGGGCGTGTGTCCTTGGAGCTCATCCATTGCCACCTGATCCCTCTTCCTTTATGGTCGAGTATATAAGCTGGAGATGATTAACACTGTCTCCCTGTAATACAATACATTGATACATGGGAGGCATTTGATACTTTGAGGACAGGATACCCAGCTACCAAATTGGCTGTAATGCTCTCGTACATGTCCAGAAGAATAACCAACACGTAGCTGCTATCTCTGTTCTAGATGACAATTTTGTATTACCCCTCACCAAAAGCATGGCTGCACGACAGGGTCATATGTCATAATATCTGTCACATGCCTTGATCAGTGAGCCACCACTGAAAGCTGTCATTTTTTTGGATGGAAGTTCCACATGCCATCAAGTTCTGTGCTCCTGCATAAACCGGAAGCTTGTAGAAGGGTGCACTCATTCAGACCCAGCAAAACTCAGCAGTTTCCGTTGCTGTTAGTATGTAGGTTTGAGTTCCAGCCCCGTTTATAGCCGCTCAGGATTTTTCAGCTTGCCGTGGAGTCTCGCAAGCAGGGTAAAAGTACAGGTAGTCACGAGGTTAACTCGGTAATGGAAACCACCATCTGCATTCCTATGCGGCCAATTGCTCTGACACTGGTGCCTTGTCTCGAGCTGGGAGAGTCCGTTAGGCTTGGCTGGTGCTTGATTGTCCGTACTTCATACTCCTCCGTGTGAATTTTTTGTTCATTGCATTTTGCATATTCCTGTGCTGCTAACCTCTCTGTGAATTCCTGAGCTAGCCAGCTGGATGCCCGGAAATCCGCAGTTGCTGGGTTTTTGCTGCTCTTGAAGAACTTCAAAGTCTTAGGCAGCCTGTCATCCTCTCAGTGCAGCCAGTCTATTGGCATCACTCAGGTAAGGGCCACTAGATTGACTGGCTGCCGGACATTGCCTCAAGCCCAATAGCATATAACCATTTTTTTGTTGTTGTTCCTTCGTGGGTCTCAGTAGCTCAGACCGCCCTAAATTTACAGTAATACTCATGCCTCTGGCTCCTGTGCGCTGGAATTGTTAAGTGTAAGAACTGTGTTCACCCCATACTTATTAATAGCAGATTTATTCTATGTTAGACTGTTGTTTGATGTGGTGGAGAAGACCCTTTATGTAACTGCTGAAGTAGGCATTTGATTGAAATGTATATATAAAATTCATATATAAACGGGTGGTGGTGGCGCACGCCTTTTATCCCAGCACTCAGGAGGCAGAGACAGATGGATCTCTGTGAGTTTTAAGGCAGCCTGTTCTACAGAGTTAGTTCCAGGACAGGCTCCAAAGCTACAGAGAACTCCTGTCTCAAAAAACAAAACAAAACAATATATATATGTGTATATGTATGTGTGTGTGTATGTATACATATGTATATATATATATATAAAATATTTCAGTTAATTGGTGTGAAGAGATACCATGACTACAGAAACGCTTATAAAGGAAAACATTTAACTGGGCCTGGCTTACCGTTCAGAGGTCCAGTCCGTCGACGTCATGATGGGACATGGAAGCGGGCAGGCAGACATGGTGCTGGAGCAATGATGATGAGCAGATTCAGCAGTAGCCCCAAGACTCCTGAGTAGACAAGTGTGGTCAGCTGGCCCTGAGAGGCCCTGTTGCAAACTTAGCCAGGGTCCACACAGCTTCTTTCTGAATTCTGCATTCTTTAGTAGGGCTACCAATGGAGGCCTTTGGATATATTGGGTTAAGTAAAATAGCAGCACCTCATCTGCTCCATTTTGCTTTTTTTAAAACTTATTTTTTTAAAGATGTATTTATTATGTACACAGTGTTCAGCCTCCATGCCTGCAGGTCAGAAGAGGGCACCAGATCTCATTACAGATGGTTGTGAGCCACCCACCGTGTGGTTGCTGGGAATTGAACTCAGGACCTCGTGAAGAACAATCAGTGGTCTTAACCTCTGAGCCATCTCTCCATCCCTAAAACTTATTTTTTAAAGATTTTATTTATATGTAAGAGTGTTTAGCCTGCCTGTTAGTATGTGCACATCTAAAGAAGACTATCTCTAAAGCTCTTCAGTGTTTGCGGATGTTAAGAGCTAGACTTTTATGGAAGTCTTAAGGTTTTTAATGAAGTCATGACTGTCATGACCCCTGGGTTGTCATAACTACATTGCATGAGGTAATCTACTGCCGTCCTGAGTGGTGCATTGTTCAAGTAAACCTTCCTAGAATAGCTTTTACCTACTTCGTTTCAAACCAGGATGAGTGGCGTGGTGATGATGGTCACACTTGCCTGGCTCCTGTGTTTCAGCACAGCGAGAGAGCTAGGCCTGGGATGGTTCCCTGGCCAGGGACACATCCTCCTGAATGGACACTGCTTTAGGAGGCTGGGCACGAGCTGCACTCTCCCTTCCAGGTGCAGGTGGACGTGCATAGCCGCTACAATGCTGTTGCCAATGAAACCTTTTGCCTTGAGATCATAGACAGTTTGAGAAGATGCTTAGGACAGCAGGCTGATGTTCGACTCATGCTCTATGAGGTAAGTCAGGAAGGGGAAAGAATGTGTCGACCCCTCCAGAGAACAGTCCTTCTTCTGTCATTCTTTTTCTGGTGCAGTAGATGCGCCCTTGTGCGGTTAGTCAGTGGGGAGTAAATAATTGATACGTCTTAACCATTTTAGTTTAATCTGAAATATTTAAATGTACTGCTAATTTACCAATTTGAATTTCACACCAGGTTTGTCATTTGTGAGTTCTGTCTGTCATACATAGCATACCCTTACTTTATGGCCTCAAATTTCAAATTTTTGTGTACCTAAACTCACATTAAAAGCTTCCAAGAGTGCCTGGCGGTGGTGGTGCACGCCTTTAATCCCAGCACTTGAGAGACAGAGACACGCAGATCTCTGTGAGTTTGAGGCCAGCCTGGTCTACAGAGTGAGTTCCAGGACAGCCAGGACTGTTTCACAGAGAAACCCTGTCTCAAGAAAGGGAAAGAAAAAAAAAACTTCTAAGAGCTGGGTATGGTGTCACATACCTTCGTTCCTGGTACTGGTGAGGCAGGGTATCTTAGTTACTTTTCTGTTGCATGCTAACAGCTTGGCTAAGACAACTTCTAGGAAGACGTGTTTAACTGGGGCTTACAGCTCCAGAGAATTCCTCAGTGTCATGGCTTGGCAGCAGGCATGGCGCTGGAGCAGCAGCTGACCCCTCGTATCAGAATCCACCAACAAGAGGCAGGGGACTTTGAGGTGATGGGAGGCTTTTGAAACCTCCAAGCCTACCCAATCCTTCACAAAGATTCATCAGCTGGGGACCAAGTATTCAGACATGAGCCTCTAGAGGCGATTCTCAAACCACCACACAGAGGCAGGCAGAGCTACATCAAAAAGCAAAAACAGAACCAAGAAATGTTTGATAGACGTAGAAGGTTCAGGGTTCGGCTTTCCCCTTTACAATGTCTTACCTCAGATTCATCAGAGATTAATTTTAGAGTTGCCTTTCTTAAATCTCTAATACACTTAGCTCAGTTTTAGTAAGAAGATGACCCTCCCTCCCTCCTCCCTTCCTCCCTCCCTCCTCCCTTCCTCCCTCCCTCCTCCCTTCCTCCCTCCCTCCTCCCTTCCTCCCTCCTTCCCTCCTCCCTCCCTCCCTTGTTTTTTAGGTGCAGACCTGATTCAATCACATAACATAAAATGACAGAAGAGTTAGCAAGAAACAGAAAACAAACACATAGCCCAGCCGCTGCAAACAGGACCCAGTGTTTATGAAAGATACATTGCTATTTCTAGTGTCCAAGGTAGTCAGGATGTCGTGTATTTCAGCACAGATGTTCTGTGGAAGAGTGGAGACTCTCAGACACTTTCAACAAGGAGGGTAGAGTGGGGTGGGGAGGGGCCTGGGAGGAGTGGAGGGAGGGGAAACTGGTCAGGGTGTAGTATATGAGAGAAGAGTAAATTTAAAAAATTAAAAACCAAATGAGGATAGATCAAAATTATTTCAGAGAACAGTTTTTATTGTTTTGGGGGATTTTGTTACGTTTTCTTGTTCGTTTTCGTTTTTGTTTTTGTTTTTGGTCCTTCCCAATAGGATCTCATGCAGCCCAAGCTGGCCTCACATTCTCTGTGCAGCTGATGACCTTTAATCCTGCACAGACACATACACATGCATGAACAGACATATACACACATACATGCTGCACAGACATATACACACATGTTGCACAGGCACATACACACATGCATGCACAGGCACATACACATGCTGCACAGATACATACTTGCTCAAACAACATTCCTTTATGAGAAAATCTTCTAGAACCAGGCAGGTGGTGCACTCCTTTGATCACAGCACTCAGGAGGCAGGAGCAGGAGGATCTCTGTGAGTTTCAGGCCAGCCTGGTCTGTAAGTCGAGTTCCAGGACAGCCAAGGCTGTTAAATTGAGAAACCCTGTCTCAACTCCCACCCTCCTCAACACCACCCCCCCAAATCTTTTAGAAACTCTCAGCAAACTAAATTCAGGAAGGAGCTTCCTCATCCTTAGAATAGTGACAGGACGAGATGTTTATTCTCAGAGATCGATTCACCATCATAGTCGAGGAGCTGTCTGCCACAAGACAAGGGAAAATAAAGGCAAATTAAAAGGAGAAACTAAAGCTGCGCTGCACAGCACCAGCAAGACCAAGCAGTGAGCGCTGTTCAAGTGCTTGCCACGCTGTGAGAGGATTACACGCCCTAGCACTGAATAGCCAGAAACGGGAACAAAACAGTTAAAACAAATGGAAAGGAAACACTTAAGCCTCCAAGTGTTATGAGAGAAGAATAAATAAAATAAATAATAAATTTTCTTTTCCTTTTGTTTATTCAAGAATAAATAAAAGAAAGATAAGAGATGCTTACAGGTTGCTCAATATTGATGGTATTTTAAATCTCAAATCTGTAGTTGCAGTGTGAACTCAGAATGCTGGGTTGTTTTGTTTTTTTTTTTTGATTGCTTGAGGGTTTTTGTTTTGTTTTTCTTTTTCGTTTTGTTATTGTTATTATTGTGTTTGTTTGTTTTGAGACAGTGTTTCTCTGTGTAACAGTTCTGGCTGTCCTGGAACTCGCTTTGTAGACCAGGCTGGCCTCAAACTCACAAAGATCCTCTTGCCTCTGCCTCCCACATGCTGGGATTAAAGGCGCGAGCCATCACCACCTGGCTCAGAATACTGTTTTTAGAGTGTATGTGTAAAGTAAGAAAATTTTATAGGATGCAGAGATGGCACAGCAGTTCAAGGGTGCTTAGCTCTTCAGAGAACCTGAGGTTCCAGCCCTGTTTTAGGTGGCTCATAACTGCCTATGATTTCAACTCTGGGGAATCGAGTGTCCTCTTCGTGCCTCCACAGGCACCCACACACATGTGGCACATCTGTCACCCCCACCCCACACAGACAACACATTTTTTTTTTTTTTTTTTTTTTTTTTTTTTTTTTTGGTTTTTCGAGACAGGGTTTCCCTGTAGTTTCTAGAATCTATCCTGGATCTAGCTCTTGTAGACCAGGCTGTCCTCGAACTCAGAGATCCGCCTGCCTCTGCCTCCCGAGTGCTGGGATTAAAGGCGTGCGCCATCACCGCCCGGCCAGACAACACATTTAAAAAGAACCAAGAACCGAGTAAGAGAAAGAATGATCTTGTCCATGTGTTGTTCCTAGGGCTTCTACGATGTTCTTCGCCGGAACTCCCAGCTGGCCAGTTCGATCATGCAGACTCTCTTCTCACAGGTGAGCTGTCTTTATGGCTCGTGGGGATCAGATGAGGCAGGATGATGCTTTTCAGACTTGTAAATACAGCACAGCTCACAACTAGGGTGCTAGTGAATTGTAGGCACGCCTTGCTTCATTGACCTGCTGCTGTCTTGCTAGCCTCTAAATCTTCCTTGAAGTCTCAGTCTTCTCCTTAAATCAGAAGGACACTTTATGGAACTATTATATGTGTGTGTGTGTGTGTGTGTGTGTGTGTGTGTGTGTGTGTAATGTTTTGAGACATGGGTGTAGTCTAGGCTGCCTATATACAATTATACAGTTGAAACTGTCTTGAGTTTTAAGTCTGCTGTCCAAGTGCTGGGGTTTTAAACATCCACCACCACTTCAGGCTTGGATTTTTCAGTTTCAAAGAATTGCTTGGTTGGTTCTTTTGAGGTATGGTCTCACTGTATATCCCTGGCTGTCCTGGGCGGTGGTGGCACACGTCTTTAATCCCGGCACTTGGGAGGCAGAGGCAGGTGGATCTCCTCTGTGAGTTTGAGGCCAGCCTGGTCTACAAGAGCTAGTTCCAGGACAGAATCCAAAGCTACAGAGAAACTCTGTCTCAAAAAACAAAATAAAACAAAACAAAACAAAAAGTATTTACCATCACACCTGTCTTAGGGTTCTATTCTGTGAAGAGATACCAGCAACTCTTATAAAGGAAAATATTTAATTGGGGCTGGTTTACAGTTTTAATCCATTATTGTTGTGGCTGGAAGCATGGTGGCATGCAGTGGACATGGTGCTGGAAAAGGAGCTGAGAATTCTATATCTGGATCCACAGAGCACAGACAGAGAACTGACTTGAATTTCTGAGACTTCAGAGCCCACCCCCAGTGACACACATCCTCCAACAAAGCCACACTAATTTAGACTCAGGAGGCAATACTCTTTTTAAGAATCTTATTCGTTGGCAGCTTCGCACACGTATGTAGTATATCTTGATCATGTTCGCACACACCCCAGTTCCCCTGGGCACCCCTAATACATCCCCTTTCTACCTTCAGGCTTTCCTTGTTCTTTTTGTAACCCACTGGGTCCATTGACGCTGATTTGCCCCTGTATTCATCAGATTTTCTGAAACCGCTGGTGGCCTTTGCAGGTTTAGAAACCGATAAGAAGGGAGTAAGAGTAAAGCAGAAAAAGTTGCCTTGATCAGGGCTGTGCCGGCAGCGCTTTGAAAGGCTGTGGGCAGGCCAAGCCATATAAATCTGTTAAGTCATTCTCTGGGCAATTGGGAGATGTGTCTTAGAAGGCACAGGTGCCGTCAGCTCAAACCGTTAAATACTTTGGAAGTATTCACGAGTCCTGATTTTTCTGTCTCCTTGTACAGTTAAAGCTGTTCTATGAGCCAGAACCTGATCTGCTGCCTCCTCTGAAGCTAGGAGCTTGTGTTTTGACCCAAGGAAGTCAAATCTTCCTACAAGAACCGCTGGTAAGACTTGCCCATCCCTGCAGCCCCCGGCTCACCGCTGTTGGTGGTAAGGTTGACCACAGTAGCTCCCACCCCCCCCCCCCCCGAACCTTTTCTAGTTCTTTCAAGCAGTTTTTACTCTTAACTTTGCCGTATCCATTATCAGTGACCCGTTTTAAGATTTATTCATCGTGTGTTATGTGTATGAGTATTTGCCTGCATGGGCGTATGTGCATCATGGGTGTGCCTGGTGCTTAGAGGCCAGAAAGGTCACTGGATCCCCTGGAATGGAGTTACAGCCAGTTGTGAACCACAGTGTGGTTGCTGGAACTCGAACCCAGGTCCTCTACAAGAGTATCAAGTGCCACTGCTGAGCCAGCTCCCTGCTTTGATCTCTTGGTCACCGTCTCCCTGTTAGTACTTCACTAATCATGACAACCACCTCTTCCTAAGAGTGTCATATCTGTCCCTTGCAGAGCTTTGGTTACACAATGATGGAAGCAGAGGTGCACGCAGGAGTCAATAAATCTGTTTCCTTAGTCTGGAGGTAGTACGTGGCTTCAGTTGAGCTGCAGTGTGCGTTCTGGTGAACTCTAGAGAGACGAGGCCAGGGCTCTGTTCTTAGCTCGCTGCAGAACGTGGGAAGAGATGGCAATAAAGTGAAATGTCCCACAAGTGACTAGGAAAATGGGGAGAGGTTGAGTTATCCCATCTGGTCTTCATTAATGTAGCTTCAGTGCCATGAGGTGAGGCTGTATTGGTGTCCCGAAGATTCCCTCAGCATAAACCCCTGTCTCCAGAACAGCTTTCAGGACTTGGTAGCTAGAGGCCAGTTAGCTTCACAGTGGGGCTCTCACGGTGTTGGTATCAAGTCAGAGAGCACATGTGGAGTTTCCTTCTGAAATGTTAGCGCCTTACGGGGCCAGTTCTTGGAAAAGGCTGAGGTTCAGTCTTTCAGAAGAAACACACTTCCCCAGCTTTGCTAATTCAGATGGACCCGCCACGTGGTGCCAGCGAGTCCCACAAGCTGCGCAACAGTGCCGTAGGTGGTTGTTTCTCGTTTGCTTCTAGGATCACCTGCTGTCTTGCGTCCACCATTGCTTGGCCTGGTATAAGAGCAGAGTGATCCCCCTGCAACAGGGGGATGAAGGAGAGGAAGAAGAGGGGCTGTGCCATGAGCTGGACGACATGCTGGAGTCCATTACTGTCAGAATGATTAAGAGTGAGCTAGAAGACTTCGAGCTGGTAATTGCTGAGCCCTCGGCTGCACAGACCGACGGAGGCTTTAGCAGTGTGCTAATTTGTATTTGCCTTTTAGGATAAATCAGCAGATTTTTCTCAGAGCACCAGCACCGGGATCAAGAATCATATCTGTGCCTGTCTCATAATGGGAGTGTGTGAAGTTCTAATAGAATATAATTTCTCCATCAGTAACTTCAGGTACGGGTTGTTGTGACCCTTCATATAGTTTTATTATTTGCTGGTTTACTCTAGCATTACATGAGACATGAAAAGAACAAAGACTATAATATTATGTCTTTCTCTTTCTTTGGGTTTTTTGTTTGTTTGTTTGTTGTTTTGTTTTGTTTTGTTTTTAAGACAAGGTCTCAAAAGCCCTGGGTGACTTAGAACTCAGTAGACCAGGCCGACCTCAGACTCACAGAGCTCCACCTGCCTCTGCCTCCCAAGTGCAGGGATTAAAGATGTGTGCCACCACACTCAATGTTCCTTCCACCAGGTATTACTGCATAGTGATTTTGTCTTCCTGAAAGCTTTCATTTATGCAAAGTTCCCAGATCCTCAATTCAAGTTCTACTGACTCTTAATAGAAGGATTTCATTGGGGTAGTACTGAGCTTCCATGAACTTTGGAAGAAATCAGAGGAAAGGAAAAAGGCTCCCGGAGGTTGCTGTGACTTGGGAGTGCCATGCTAATGAGGGCCCATTAACTCACAATGCCCCGGGCTCTAAGATGAGACATTTGTATGGGGCCCTCCATCTTCTCTGGGAAACCAAGGCACAAGGAGCTGACTCTGCTTGTCTTTGCTCTCTTCCCTTTGGCACAGCAAGAGTAAGTTTGAGGAGATTCTGAGCCTATTTATGTGTTACAAGAAGTTCTCTGACATCCTCAATGAAAAAGCTGGTAAAGGCAAAATGAAAATGACCAGCAGGACAAACGATAGCCTCTTGTCCATGAAGTTTGTGTCTGATCTTCTCACGGCTCTCTTCAGGTAAGAGCCTCCTCGTGCCGAGAGGCAGTTCCGTAAAGAGAACGCGTGCCCAGTTTCCCCGCATTGCCTATCTGGAGTCCCAGTGCATGCCGTATTATGTACAGTAGGAAATAAGTTAGGAGGTTTAATTTTCTTCACATGAAAATTGCATAACTGAAGGTAGGCTTTCTAAAGAGGGAGGTGTACCTCAGCGTTATTAAAGCAGACGGGAAGCCGTGACCTAATGAGTGAGAAGGATGAAGTAAGAACTTTGTTCACAACAACAGATAAAACGGGAAGAGAGGAGAAACCGAACTAAATAACAGCAGGACAATTAGAAGTCGCAAAGACTAAGACTTTGATTTCCTTAAAGTGTGGGGGATTCCCAGCACTCGGGAGGCAGAGGCAGGTGGATCTCTGAGAGTTCGAGGCCAGCCTGGTCTACAAGAGCTAGTTCCAGGACAGGCTCCAAAGCCACAGAGAAACCCTGTCTCGAAAAATCAAAAAAAAAAAAAAAAAGTGTGGGGGATTAACGGGGGGGGGGGGGGGGGGGGCTGAGGCAACCACGGCAGAATGAGGTAGAGCAGCATGGCAGTGACTCAGCTTATGCTGCCCCGTGAGTCTCCACTCAGAGCTTGCTGAGTGCTGCTCTCCGGGTGTCTCTAGAAACCTAGTCCCTAGCGACAGGAGGGGATTAAACACAAGCCTTCAGTGTGTTAGGCAGGCCCCTACCACGTGGCTATATCCCACCCTGTTTTTCTTTTTCCTTTGGACAGGATCATGATGTTCAGTTGCCCAGTCAGGCCTTGAACTTGCAATCCTCCTGTCTCAACCTCCCAGGTGCTGGGATTACAGGCTGCACCATCAGGCTCAGCTCCTTCCTCCCTCCCTCCCTCCCTTTACTCTCTTTCCAGAGACAGCATCCAGAGTCATGAAGAGAGCCTGTCTGTCCTGCGGTCCAGCAATGAGTTTATGCACTACGCAGTGAACGTGGGTGTGCAGAAGGTGCAGCAGCTAATACGAAGAGGCTGTGTGAGTGGTCCTGATGGCCAGAACCCAGACAAGATCTTCCAGAACCTCTGTGACCTAACTCGGTGAGCCACTCTCACCTGCAGACTGTTAGCTTGTGCGCTGTGGATTCTGCAAGATAGGAAATTAGGGATAGACAATCGGGCGTGTATCAGGAGAGAAAGTGGAGTATCTCGTAGTGAGTCTTTTTTCTCTTTTGTTTTGTGTGGCTTCTTTGTCTCATATAAGATCTCACTGCATTCTCAGGAGAGAAAAGGGTATTACTGCATAGTGACTGAATTGTGCATAAAGTAAGCATAACGGTCCGAAATGTACATGCACTTGACAGCAGATTAAACACTTACAAGAGATAAATGGCGCCTGTTCTGCAGTACCTGGCTAAGAATGTAGTCATGGTGGACGGCCTCACAGAGCACATGGCTCTGTGAGGAATAGGGTGATGGACAGACGGTTACGTCCCTACTACGCATTAAATACTACTTAGCTATAAATACAGAATAGGGGCTGGAGATGTAGCTTACTTAAGGACGCTTGTCCAGCAGGCATGGGACCCTGGGTTTGCTCTCCAGCAGTACGTAAAGCCAGGTGTGAGGTGGCACAAGCCTGTAATCCCAGCCCTATGAGGGCAGAATTTAGCCACACAGCAAGTGTGAGAGACAAGCCTGGCTGGGGCTGGCGATGGCTCTGAGGTTAAGGCTGTTCTTCCCTATGACCCAGTTCTATTTCCAGCACCCATCTGAACACAGTGGTTCACAACCGACAGTAGCTCAGTCCCAGGGGATCTGATACCTTCTTCCGCAGGCATTGTATACACGTGGCCCTCAGACATGCATGCTGGTGAAAGCATCCATACACATAAAATTTAAAAAGGAAAAAAAAAATTAAGAGATAATCCTGGGTAATGAGGTCCTGTTTAACAATAAAAACCAAAAGAATACCATCTATCAATATTTGCAGCAAGAGGTGAACCTGACATGCTGGATCACAAAAGCTCTAGCCTTCTGCTCAATGATGACACTTGCATAGGGTGACTTGTAAAACGCATAATTGTGGGAACAGAAATGAGGCCGGTAAATCAAGGAGGAGAGTTGACTGTCAGGGAGGCATAGAAACACCTCAGTGGTGAGGCAGTTTCATAGGTGTAAGCTTCTGAAACGTCACAGGACCTTCGTTTACACAGGATAAAGTGTACTACATCTAGGTTGACGTTCGTGGTTCATGTAGGATAAAGTGTACTACATCTAGGTTGACATTCGTGGTTTGTGTTGACAACTTTCCCACTCTTCAGGGTCTTGCTGTGGAGATACACGTCCATTCCTACCTCGGTGGAAGAGTCGGGAAGGAAAGAGAAAGGAAAGAGCATCTCACTGCTGTGCCTGGAGGGTCTGCAGAAGACGTTCAGTGCCGTGCAGGAGTTCTATCAACCCAGGATCCAGCAGTTTCTCAGGGCTCTGGGTAGGCATTACAGGGCCGTAAATAACTTGCTTTGGTTTCTCATAGAACGCCTGAGAAGGGCCCTAGGGCTGCTGAGGGTGACATCTAGTGGATTCAGGGTCTGAGAAGGGCCCTGGGGCTGCTGAGGGCGACATCTAGTGGATTCAGGATCTGCACTTAACTGCAAACGGTGACTGCATTAAAAAGCTGGGCATGGTGGCGTATGCCTTTAACAGTACTTGGGAGTCAAAGGCAGGTGGATCTCTGTGAGTTTGAAGTCAGCCTGGTCTACAGTCTCCACAAAAAGAAAGTGAAATTTAGAAACATTTAAATCAGCCTCCAGACTTTTTTTTTTTTTTTCTAAAATTTTAGCTATCCCTAGGTGTGATGACTCAGACCTGTATTCCCAGTACTTGGAAGTTAAGTCAGGATCACAAGTTCAAGGCCAGACATGGCTCATAATGAGTATCTGGACTGTGAAACCCAGTCTCAAAATAATATAATTCTAAATATTAGTTCCCTCCAAAGTTGGGGTGTGGTGTGGTACATGCATAACAAACCTAGCACTCAAGGGGGAGAGGCGGGAAGAGAACCACAAACTTGAGACTGCAAAATAATTTCTAGGGTAGCAGAGGCCACAGAGTGAGTCCCCACCAAAACCAAGTGTGTGTGCATTACATATGTTGTTTTTTAAATAATTTTTATTTGTATTTTATATACATTGATATTCTCCCTGCATGTTTGTCTGTGTGAGGATGAACAGGAGTTATAGACAGTTGTAAGCTGCCATGTGGGTGCTGGGACTTGAACCCAAGCCCTCTAGAAGAGCAGCCAGCACTCCCAACCACTGAGCCATCTCTCCAGCCTATCCGTGTGTGTGTGTGTGTGTGTGTGTGTGTGTTTAATTAAAAACAAACAAAAAAGTGCCTGGGCCCGGAGAGGTGGCTCAACAGTTAAGAACACTTGCTGCTTTTCCAGAGGACGTGGATTTGATTTCCAGCACTCTCATGGTGGCTCACAGCCGTCTGTTAACTCCAGTTCCAAGGGGATCTGATGCCCTCTTCTACCTCTTCTAGCCTCTGCAGTTACGTGGGTACTGCACACACATGGTGCACAGATACACATGCAGGCTAAATACCCACACATAAAATTAAAGGAAAAAATTCTATGTAGTAGGAGGCTGCTTGTTCCCAGCTGCTCAGCCCTGAAATAACCACACAGAAACTATATTAATTAAATCACTGCTTGGCCCATTAGCTCTAGCTTCTTATTGGCTAACTTTTACATCTTAATTTAACCCATTTCTATTAATCTGTGTATTGCTATGTGGCTTACCAGGTAAAGTTCCATCCGGTTTCTGTCTCTGGAGGGCTACATAGCTTCTCCTGACTCTGCCTTCTTTCTCCCAGCATTCAGTTTAGTTTTCCCCACCTAGCTCTGTTCTGCCCTGCTATAGGTCCAAAGCAGTTTCTTTATTCATTAACCAATAAAAGCCACACATAGGCAGAAGGACCTCCCACACCATTTCTAAGTAAACAGAGGGCTGAGAACACAGCTTAGTTGGCAGAGCACTTGCCTAGCACGTATGAGGACCTAGGTTCAATCCCTAGTACCAAAGTGCGGGGTGGTGTAGGGGCCAAAAAAGAGCTGTTATCCCAGCATTCAGGAAGCTGAGACGGGGATTACAGGTTCAGGGCTTACATAGGACAGTTCCAGGCTGGGTTGGGTTATTACTTTGACCTTGTCTCAACAAAAACAATACAACAAAAACCCAAGCCAGTTTGAAAAAAAGATAGGATTCTTTCCCTTTCCAGATGTCACAGGCACAGAAGAGGAGGGAGAAGACGCAGGCGTCACTGTCACTCAGAGAGCTACGTTCCAGATCCGGCAATTTCAGGTGAGAAGCCTGGGGAAGCGGGAGGAGTCAGACAGGAAGTAACAGGCGGCCCTTAGATGTTGGGAAGGCTCCAGTGAGGATCCAGAAGGCAGAACTCGGGGCCTCTGAGAATCCTTCCTAAGGTGAGAGAGAGAAAAGAGCCAACTCTGAGGGCAGGTGTTTTGGTTTGATTGAATGGTATAATTGGCCTTGTCCAACACATACCTGGACTGGAAAACTGAAGCCTGTGAAGTTTCTTACCTGTAATTGTCTGAGTATCAGTGTGTTCCGTGACCAGGGTTTCTTTAACCGATAGTGGTTAACGTTCCTGCTGTGTCCCAGGACTTCCTGTTGCTGGAACACTGACGGGAACAGAAGCGGCAAAGCTCCTATAGGGAGCTCTACTGTAGTCAGGAAGACTGCTGAACGGATACTCAAATCAGACTGATTCCACGGTCAGCACAGGCGTCAGGGGAGCTGAGTTTGGGGCCTGGTCTAGCCATAAGGTCAGAGGCTGAGCACCAGCTCCAAGCAGATGAGAACCACCAGAAACTAGTTTGTTCCCCGTGTGTACCGCAGGGAGTAAGACAAGAGCCGGCCCTGGTTTTCAAGAGAACGCTGTTTATAGTTGAAACAGAAAGCTGCAGCTCACTCCAGGTTTCCTTCCCGATTTTTATCCCCTTGGGATTACATAGCTTTGAATCCTTCTGTTCCAGCCGTGAGGCTTTCTGGGTAGATGTCTCTTCTCTGGTACAAAATGTCTACTTCCATCTGTGTGCACCCACTCCTTTTGCAGAGGTCCCTGTTGAACTTGCTGAGCAGTGAAGAGGAAGATTTTAACAGCAAAGAGGCCTTGCTGCTCATCGCGATTCTCTCCACCTTGTCTAGGCTGCTGGAGCCCTCCTCTGCTCAGGTAGCAACCGTGCTTGTTGAGTCCCTGTTAGGACCCCTCAGAAGGCAAGAACCATGTCGTCATAAGAGCGTACAGCTAGGGCTGAGGCTGTGACTGCTCGGTAGGACCCGTGCTCACCTGTACCCAATTAACTGCCCCTGCTTCTCAGTGCCTTTGTGCCTGCGAGTCTGGTTCAGATTCCTGTTACCCAAAACCTCACATCTCCTTCGCCTACGAAAATTCTCTCTGTGTGTGTTCCTCCTTTACTCTCTTCTCCCCCTTCTTTTCCGTTTTTATAGCCAAGATCTTCTCCCATACCTCTCTGTAGCCAAATGACCATTGAAGTATCTGAAGTATCAGGACGGGCTATGTAGCCCTGAACTACCGTGGTAGCAACAGCGGAGGCTCAGAGATGAGAACTCAGACCCAGATCTCAGGACGTTTACTCCTTAAGGACACAGACATTGAGTATCCAGCCATGTGCTGTGAGAAATCTCGTTGGACTCATTTCTATGTCGTTATGTAGCTGGATAAGTCCAGGCACAGTTTCGGTCGGTGATTGATTAGGTCTAGAAAAGACTAAGGATTTTTCTGTTCCGACAAAATGTTTAGTTTTGTTTTGTTTTTATTTAATAGAAAAAAAGACAGGGTCTGACTTTGTAGCCCTGGCTGGCCTAGAACCCAGTATGTAGATTGGGCTGGCCTTCAACTCACAGACATCTTCCTGCTTCTGCCTCCCAAGTGCCACCGTACCCAGACCGTTTTCTTTAACAACTGAAGGTCTTTTGTTTAGTTTATGCAGATGTTGTCCTGGACGTCTAAGATTTGCAAGGAATACAGCCGGGGTGAGTGTCCTGCCTCCCTTCCTCACGGCTTTATACAGAATCACCACCACCAAAACCTGTTAGAGAGGGGGTTCCCTTTACAGCGTCACTAGCGTGGCCGTAACAATGAGTGATTCAAACTTCCTTTCCTTCCCGCTCCTAGAGGATGCCTCATTTTGTAAGAGTTTGATGAGCCTCTTCTTCAGCCTGCATGTCTTACATAAGAGTCCTGTCACCCTGCTTCGTGACTTGTCCCAGGATATCCATGGGCAGCTGGGAGACATAGACGAGGTAGCACAGCAAGTGTGGCATCCTGTGTGGGGAGTTGAGGACAAGGCAGTGGCCACTGGTCTTAGGTCTTGCCTCTTTTCCTTTCCAGGATATAGAGATAGAGAAGACAAACCACTTTGCAGTAGTGAATCTGAGAACAGCTGCCCCCACTGTCTGCGTGAGTGCTGATGTGATCCGTGGCAAACAGCCCTTGCCGTCCTTTCCGCCCAGCTCCATCCACCTAAAGAGTGCTACAGTGGCTTCTGTCCTCGGGCCTGGAGGGATTGCCCCAGCAATGTGAACCATGCCACACGCTCTTTTCTTTCCATAGTTACTGGTTCTAAGTCAGGCCGAGAAAGTCCTAGAAGAAGTGGACTGGTTAATCGCCAAGATTAAGGGCTCAGTGAACCAAGAAACTGTATCTGATGAAGTGACTCCAGGTGGGGATTGTAATAAGGTGGAGCCCTTGAACAAATTTTCCTGAGGTGGTTTGCTTTAATTCTCCTTTTACTATTAACAAGGAGACTGAGCTGCATCGATTTTCATTTCTCTTCAGAAGATGCCTCTTCTCAAGCAGTCCCATCAAATCTTCTCATTGAGAAAGCCATCATCATGCAGCTGGGGACACTGGTTACGTTCTTTCATGAACTGGTGCAGACGGCCCTGCCGTCAGGCAGCTGCGTGGACACTTTATTAAAGGACCTATCCAAAATCTACAGCACCCTCACAGCGTTTGTCAAATACGTGAGTTTTTGGAAGATAACCTGGCCCGCCCTACCTTCTGTGCCCACTGGCCAGGTGCAGAGCGCCTCAGAGCACAGCTCTTGCCACAACGCTGGCACAGTTTCGTTTTCATTTGATCAGTAGTTAGTGGGGTTCTCCCCAGGTCAGGGGAGACGTACTTTAAGTCTGCGTTGTCTGGCATGATGGATTTCACCTCTGGTGGAGAATGACCATACCCATTTCTGGTCCTCAGTGAATCCAGGTGATGGGAACTGCGTAGTTTACGCTCTGTAAGTGATCTAGACTAAGTACGTAGGTGTAGAATGCACAGCCCTCTCTTGAACGTGCATCTGCTGCTGTGCTCCAGCTGCTAAGCTTCTGTGATGTAGACACCGGGAGCCTGTCTTCTTTACTAGCAACTTAAGAGGACAGATTTACTTCCTAGCTGTAAGAACTCTGCCTGAAGGAGTCTTAAAGCATTGAGCTGGCCAAGTCAGAAGCAAACCTGTTGTTGCCTGCTGTCCGGGAAGCTTGTTTGCTCCAAGAAGGGAAGGGAAGGGAAGCTGTGTGTCTGGCCGGGCTATGCATGTTCCCTTTCCTCTGTAGTCAGAGCAATGAGACGTGCTCCATGGCTGATGGGTAATCTAGGAATTCTTTGTTAGTGTCTGCAGGTGTGTCAGAGCTCCAGAGGAATTCCCAACACTGTGGAAAAGCTGGTGAGTTGAGAGCAGCTTTCCTGAGGGCGGGGGAATAGTTCATTGCTACAGTCCCGCTCATATCCTTCTCCTTTGGTACAGGTGAAGCTGTCCGGCTCTCATCTGACGCCCTTGTGTTACTCTTTCATTTCTTATGTTCAAGTAAGTGATCTGGAGGCAAGAAAGGGCTTAATGGAGGGCTGGCGTGATGAGTCAGTGGGTAAAGGGAAGCACTCTTGGGAAGGACCTGAGTTAGGTGTCTAGCACACATATCAGGTGGGCTCACAATCGCCTGTAACTCTAGCTCCAGGAGGTCCGATGCTTCTGATTCTGACTTTTTGTTTTTTTTTTAGGAGAAGGAATATGGGAATATTTAAAATAATAAAAATAAATCTTTAATCCCAGCATTTGGGAGGCAGAGGCAGGCGGATCTGTGAGTTCTAGGTCAGTCTCGTTTACAGAGCGAGTTCCAGGACAGCTTGGGCTGGTACACAGAGAAACCTTGTCTCGAAAAAAACAAAAATAAACAAACCAATAAATAAATAAAATTTTTAAAAAAAGAAAAAAGAGCTACGTTGCTTTGTCCCAGGAGCTGCTTGGCCACCTGGGCTAAGTGTATGTATATAAAGTCTCTCCCAGCCAGGCGGTGGTGGCACACGCCTTTAATCTCAGCACTCGGGAGGCAGAGGCAGGCAGATCTCTGTGAGTTCAAGGCCAGCCTGGTCTACAAGAGCTAGTTCCAGGACAGGCTCTAAAAAAGCTGCAGAGAAACCCTGTCTCAGAAAAACAAAAAAAAAAAAAAAAAAAAGAAAAGAAAAAGAAAAGAAAAAGTCTCTCCCATTTTAATCCCAGCACTCGGGAGGCAGAGGCAGATGGATCTCTGTGAGTTCGAGGCCAGAGCTAGTTCCAGAACAGGCTCCAAAAGCTAGAGTAACCCTGTCTCAAAAAAACCAATAAATAAAGTCTCCCATATGTCAGGCAGAGGTGCCCATCTGCGAGAACTTTCCAGACCTTGATATACCAAGGAGATGACTTTTAGAGATAGGAAGCATTTGGTATGTTTGCATTTGGAGTAGAGAAGGAACGAGGCAGCCTTGGTCCTTGCATTAGGACTCCTCCGTTACGTTACTTACGTAACAGCAGCCAACACTGGGGAGAAGGGTTGGGATCGGGTAGCAGAGTTGAGTGCATCAGCTCCAGAGAGGTGGGGGACAGGGGCTCGTTGGATTATTTGTCCAGACCCCTTTTCTAATGTATAGACTCTTATGGACTGGAGATCGTTTTTATTTTACTTTACATATGTGGGTGTTTGCCTGCTTGTATGGTATAGCCCAGGCTGGCTTTGAAATCCTGATCTTCCTTCTTCTCTCTCCCTGGGGATTATAGGAGGGCACAATCACACCCAGCTCCCTATTCGGGGCAAGCTATTTACTCCTGGTCTTTTCCTCTCTTAAATGCAGGAGTGCCCTCTCAAACTTCAGATACTTTCATGTGGATGCCATTCCTTCAAATCTGTTTTATCTCCATAGGATATATCTATCCACTCTTAAATTCAGGTTTTGAATACCCCCAGCCATCTTCAGTTTTGACACAGTCCTCCTGTGTAGTGCAGGCTGGCCTTAAACTTGAGATCCACCTGCTTCCGCTCAAGTACTGGGGTTATAAGCATGCTGTCATACCCAGCTTCTTCCTCTCCCTCTTTTGAGACAGGGTCTTTGTAGCCCTGGATAGCCTGGTACTCGCTATGTACATGAGGCCTTGAACTCATAAAGGATCCTCCTGCCTCTGCCTCTCCAGTGTTGGGGTTAAAGATACGTGCTCTGAACTAAGTGCACTAAGGATGTTTCTGTCTCTGATTTACTTTTTCCTGGCTGTAAGTTTTGGTCTTGTTCTAGTCAGCGGCTATGGGCAGCGCACAGGGTTTTTTTGCCCTTGGATACAAACCTGAGAAGATGGTTCAATTCCCATGTGGTCAGGTCAAGTCTATATCCATGGCGGCTTTCCTTTTCCCTTTCCTTAATAAGGGCCTCACACTCTACCCCATTTTCCAGGATTTTAACTTTCTCATACCAGTACCTCTGAAATCTTTCAGATCATAGCATGGGGCTCTACCTGCCTGTCTCTCTCTCTCGTTTCCTGTGCACTGTTTTCCTGCTCCTTTGCTGGGAGGCCGAGGCCCCTTTTGAAATGAAGGCTTCCTGTTTCACTGACTCTGGGTGGTTTGTCCATCTCCCCTCATTTAGATCTTGATTTTTTGTCCTGTTAGTACTTTTGTCGTTGACTGTTGTTTCAGGCAGGGTTTTATCTGTATAGCCTTTTAGGACAGCTGCCCAGCAGGAAAACGCCTGTTCCTGTTGCCACCTTGACAGTGTCCGTTTTAACTTTTTAAACGTGTGTGCTAGCTCAATACAATGGCTATCCTGCCCTCAAATTCTACATGGTACCTCCGAGAGCACACCCCAGAGGAGACATCCAGGAGCTGGACTGCATCAGTATTTCTGCTCCCCAGATACAGCTTGTAGTCTACAGAGGAATTTGGAGAATGAGACAGTGTTTCTGTTTCTTTAGAATAAGAGGAGTAACAACCCAAAGTGCACAGAGAAGGAGAAGGCTGCAGCAGGCACAATCATGGTAAGCTGCTTACCTGGCTGTTCAGACGCAGGGGGCCTTAGTTGTTGGACAAAAATTGTGTAAGAGGCGTCCTCTAAAGAGTCTAAGAATTACCCAGGCAGTAGTGGCAATGCCAGATCTGAGTTCAAGGATAGCCAGGGCTACACAGATACCCTGTCTTGGGGGGGGGGGGGAGGGGAGAACTTAAGAATAAATGTGGTTGTAGCAGTTCCTTTTAGGATCTAGAAAGGTGTCCTCACCACACTGTATTAAAGGGAAATACTGGAAATAGCTAATGTCGAAGACCACTAAGTAAGTTACCGTGTGTGTCGTACAGGAAACACTGGGCAGGTCTCCATATGCAGCAAGAAAGCTGCCTCTGAGGATTTTAAAAGTGGGATGGTGGCACCAGGATCAGTGGCACAGGATTCAGGAGGAGGAAGCCTGAGTGACAGGATCCTCATTTGAGGGAACAATCCCAGCAGTGCAAGCGTACTCCCCAGTCAGAAAGTGGGTTTCAAGAATGTAAGTTTGAGGGACACTACAGAAAAACTTCAAAAGCTATTGAAGTTGAAATATAAATTTTAATGTCCTTTTGCCCTTAGGCCAAAGTTCTTCGTGAAACCAAGCCAATCCCTAACCTTGTGTTTGCCATTGAGCAGTATGAAAAGTTTCTGATCCATCTATCAAAAAAGTCCAAGGTAAAGATACCGTTACCATTCCTTTCCTGTGGCAGCAACAGTGTTGGTCATTTCCGACCTGATGGACTCAAGGTCTTCCAGGTACACACTGGGCTGTGTTGAGCTGTCCCTGAGTAAGTGCCTATGTTTATAAGCCTGTCTGCCCCAGGTAAACCTGATGCAGCACATGAAGCTAAGTACTTCTCGGGACTTCAAGATCAAAGGCAACATTCTTGACATGGTTCTTCGAGAGGATGGAGAAGATGGAAGTGAAGAGGTCAGCGCCCACTTTTCATACGTATTTCTAGGGAAAGTGGCAAACTGCCTGCCCTAGGTCCTGTTTCTACAGCATCTGGCTGGCTCTTACACCCTCACTCAAGGTAGATCCATTATGAATCTTAGGTGAGAGTCTCCATTCCATTATCTGAACCCACTGTTGGAAGGGTTCTGTCTTGGGTTTGTTTGAAGCTAGAAGTAACATCGGTAGCCTGAACCCATTCAAAATTGCAAGTTTATGAAAAATAACCTCGATTTCTGGCTTAGCAGAAAATTTGATCCTGAATTCTTTACATCTCTCCCAGCTCTGTCTCCTTAGAAAGGTCATATAGAACACTGTGATGCTTGAGCCCTCTCTCATCTTATCTACAGGAGTTGGGTACCATTTTATTTAGGACAGAGGGATCTAAATAACCAGCTGGGAGGCAGAGGAGAAGGATGAGTGATACGGGAGTAGTGTTTGCTTTTATTCCCCTCCGTAGGGCAGGGCAGGGTTACCCGAGCTTCTGTTCTCCCCTTCTAGGGCACTGCACCAGCACATACAGAACAGAACAGAGAACCAGCCAAGAAGAAAAGGAAGATATGCCTGAGTTAATGTGACATTTGGGGCATCTGCTTCATCTGTGCCAACAGTACTCTTTGTCATACAGCCTGCACCCACTGAATGTCCCTCCAGTCAGGACTCTTCTGGGCAGGTCCTGCTACAGAAATGGCTGTCTAGGGATGGCCTTTTGCAAAAAGCACATATGAAAGCCTGAGTTTCAGCCTGAGTTTCAGCACTCCAGTGAAGCTCCACAGGAGCAAATAACAGAGCCTCCAGATGGAGCTAGGGTCCAGGCTAGCTTCGTTTTTCCAAGGAGCCTTTGGTGAGTTCAATTATCTGGTAGATGTCCAGTGCTTCACCTACAAGACAGTGGAAATTGGTTAGGATGTGTCCAGAACTATGACTGAGCTCAGAAATGAAAGTATGGGTCAAAAAGACTGGGTGGGACCACTGAGACCGCCAGGAATGGCAGCTTGTCTTAGTAGCATTTTTAATAGAAAATAACTTTTCTGACCCACTCTGGCATTTTAGCACAGATACTAAGAATGCACTTTCACTTTGACTTATAAAATAAATCTTTAAACATTTCTGGTGTAGTTTTGAAAATGGGTCAGTATAGACTTAATCTTTGAAATTCTAGCATTTTCTTCATTTACTATGAACCACTTTCTGCAACAGCTCCCTTTATGATTTGAGTATCACATTAACTTTAGAATATGGCACATATTAAATGTAAACTTCTTCCCCAGGGCCCACAGTCCTAAATCACCTCCGGTTCTATGTACATGAGGAACAAAGGCTATGCTCACCCTGGGGAATCCCATATCTCCTCTCCATCCCGGTGGGGTTAGAAGGAGTCTTACAGTCCATGGTCACTTCCTTCCTGAGGCACTGGTCAATGTCTACCGCACTGAAGAAGGCGACGGACTGGGGCAGGTCATTCAGACCCAGCTTGTAGGCAAACATGCACCTGCAAGAGACCCAGTCTGCACTCACAGCCGTGCACTGCTGCAAGGACAGCTCCTCACTCTCATAGATGGGGTTTCTCCTGCCTCAGTCACCCACACTTAGCAGAGCCATGAAAGTGAAGGCTGTACTGCCTCCGTGTTCAGCCTAACCTCTGAGAGAGTGAGACGCTAAACTACAATTAGGGACTCAACATGCTTCTCCAGTTTGGAATCAGTTATTGGAACCAAATATGAGAAATAAGTGCTGATTTTAAATATAACCACCACCCCAAGCCCAGAGGAGAGGATGGGTCACAATGCTGAACTGTATGTAAATTTGTTATTTACACATTTATCAAGATAGATCGTGATTTCCAGGTTGGTTCTGAGTAGCAGATCAACGTAATATTCAAATAGTAATATTGAACTCATCCATACGAACTAGGACTTTTAGTGTAAGAAAATACAATTCAACAGGCGGTGGTGGCGCATGCCTTTAATCCCAGCACTCAGGAGGCAGAGGCAGATGGATCTCTGAGTTTTGAAGTCAGCCTGGTCTACAAAAGCTAGTTCCAGGACAGGATTCAAAACTACAGAGAAACCCTGTCTCAAAAAAAAAAAAAAAAAAAAAAAAAAAAAAAAAAGCTAAAGCAGTTAGTTCTGAGTTCACAATTCAGACCTGCTCAGTGGGCCCTACGCCCTGACATACCTGGTCAGAAGGTTGGTGATTTGCAGTGCCAGGGCAGCACGGTAGCGGTCCTCCTCCCGCACCAGGTAGCGGACCTCATCATGGATGCTAATGCAGAAGCGTCCATCAATGGCAAATTCCTCAAACAGCCACTTCATGGCCACAAGCATGAGGTGTAAGTAGTCCACGGCAGAACTCTGTACCACCCAGTTCACACGGCTGGTCATGAACTAGGGGAGACCGTGGACGTCAGTGAGGAAAGATGCGCTCGCCAGTCCGCTGCAGTCCAGGGCCCCGCCCCTTCTCTCCATGCTCCAAGGGTGACAAGACAGCTCACCTCTCCCTGGACGACAGAGGGCTCCAGGGCTCTGCTGATGCAGCAGCCTAGCACTGGGGTACGTGGTGTGTCAGACATGGCAATGGTCTCCAGCTTGTTAAACATCTCTGACTCTGTGCCCCCCGTCCAAGCTCGTTCAGCAGCCACCTCCCACTTCTTCCAGCGTGACCTGGGGGAACAGAACCATGAGGTCAGGCTTTGTCAGCACCTCAATGCTAACAACTAGCCCACACCAGTCCCTGCATCTTGAACACAGAAGGTTCTCACTTCCTTGATGCTTCTTTCCGGATCTTTCGGAGATCCTGTAGGGAAACCCAGCCATCTTCTGTCCTGTCCACAGGGAGGCCCAGCTGTCTCACCAGCCATTCCCCCTCATCTGAGAGCCGGTACCTGTGGGGAGCAGCATGTCATTCCTCTGCGACACACCCTCACCCAGTTTCCCAAACAACCCCTGGTGATGCTTCTCCCACAAGGCCAACTTCGGCAGGGAAAACAGGTTCAAGGGGCTGAATGACTTGCTAAAGTCGGCAGCTAGGAAGGGGCACAACATAGAAACTCAGGCTTTTGTGTCCCCAAAGGCCTGGGATGTATCGTGTCAGCCCAATAAAGGGTAAAATTCAAGCCATTCCCCGTCATACTGTTCCAGGGCTTGCCTGACACTGAAGTGCCCAGGGACCAACAACAGCCTTCTGTTAGTTCCGGAGCCAGGAGGGAAAGTACAGTGACCGCTAAAGGGGTGAAGGAACCTAGAGAAGCCAAAAGCAGGTCAGCCAAGCCCAGCTAACTCCTACTGTCTCAGGCTCCCAAGGGTTCCAGAACCCTGTCACCTATTGGGAGGAGCATCAGGGCTTCCCCACAATTTAAGGCTGCAGTTCAAATTCCTGTGATGTCTTCACTTCTACAACTAAGGCCTAACCTCATTTCCATCACTATCTTTTTGTTGTTGTTTTCTAGAGACAGGGTCTCTATTTTGGAGCCTTCCTGGAACTGCTCTGTAGACCAGGCTGGCCTTGAACTCACAGACCCACCGTTTCTGCCTCCTGACTGCTGGGATTAAAGGTGTGCTCCACCACCACCTGGCTCCATTACTGTCTGTCTTACCACCAGTACACTGCCACAACATGAATCCTACCTAGACAAGGTCCACCTGCTTGGAACAGTCAGATCCGGTCGCCACCACACCCTACATCAGTTCCTCAGCTTTCAGTCTTAAAGTGAGGGTGCTGACTAGTGTGTATCAAGTTGATTAAAAAAAAAAACTAGGGTCATCTGAGACAAGGGAAACCTCAATTGAGAAAATGCCTTCATCACACTGGCCTACAGGCAAGTCTGTGGTGCTCTTTTTTTTTTTTAATTAATGAATTATGTGGAAGGGTATAGCCCACTGTGGGTGGTTCCACCCCAGGCAGGTGGTCCCAGACTAGGCTCAGCAAGCCACTAAACAGCATTCCTCCGTGTCCCCCAGCAATGGAAGAAAACCTGAGGGTTGAGCTGTAAGATGAAGTAAACCCTTTCTTCCCAAAACTGCTTTTGGTCATTGTGTTAATCATAGAAACAGAAACCTAAACTAAGACGGTTTCCAGTTATCGGCTATCTAACGGGGACACTACACGGTACACGGAAGAGAACTGCCGCTGTACTGCTGCCTCTCCTCCGCACCCGAGCCTATCAAAGCCCGGAACTGCCTGAGCACACGACAAGTAGCACTGGAGGAGAAAACAGAAGGCTTCTGTCAGAACTAGCCTGCACTCTGGTTCTGCATGTTTCTATTCCTTCATCCTGTCTCCTGTATCTGTTCACTCCTGTCCTAAAGCCATGAGAGCATAGAACCCTGTCCTGTGTGTGTCAACTTGATACAAGCTAGAGTCATCGAGGAGAAGGAGCCTCAGTTGAGGAAAGGCCTCCATGAGATCCAGCTGTAAGACATTTTCTCAATTAGTGATCAATGGCGGAGGGTCCAGCCCATGGTAGGCAGTGGCATCCCTGGGCTGGTGGTCCTGGGTTCTACAAGAAAGCAGGCTGAGCAAGCCATGGGAAGCAAGGCAGTAAGCAGCACCTCTCCATGGCCTCGACTCCTGCCTCCAGGGTCCTGCCCTGACTTTCTTCAGTGATGAACAGCAATGTGGAAGTGTAAGACAAATAAAACCTTTCCTCCCCAACTTGCTTTTTGGTCCTGGTGTTCCATCGCAGCAATAGAAACCCTAAACTGAGACAGACCCCTAAGCTACTGCGGACTAATTACAGTTATGGTTGACCGTTTGATGACATTATACCCTAAGTACAGCTTTACCCTGTGAGGAAACTCACACTATGAGACGACATTACACTTAAAGCTAAACCATCCTGCAGCAGGTTTAAAGGAAGGGCGAGAAGGAGAGAGCTGTAAAGCAGACCCTCTGTCCCAGGCGCCAATGTCCTGGGAAAGAACTCACCGGCGGAGGCCCTTCGTGACAGCATACATCTGCTGGGCCTTCTCAGCCGCCTCCTGCCTCGTGAGCCTGTGGTTGAACTGCATGAGCAGGCGTTCAGCAAAGGACTGCCCAGCCCCGTAGATTCGGCCGTAGTTGAAGACTTTGGCGTGCTCCCGGCTGATGCCGACGGTAGCGGCTGTCTTACTGTGGAGGTCGGTGCCCCTGCTCTTCCTGCCCTGCAGCGTCATCCAGCCAAAGGCCGTGCAGCCTGGAGAACAGACAACAGTGAGAAGCTCGGGAATATCTGGCCCTAACACCCCACCCCTGCCCAAGCCACAGGTCCTGCTTACCATGCATGCCAGCGAAGTGAGCATCTCCAAGTACAGCTGCAATCCACAGTTCCTGGGAGTCCACATCAGCACCCACGAGGACATAGCCAGGTGGAGCCTGCACCATGGCTTTCAACTCACTGCCTACTCGGTCAGGCTGCAGGAAGAGTGGGGTCAGGCCCACCTAGAAGCCCAAGGCAACTGCTACCCTGGACTCCCAGGCTCAGGGCTGACAAAGCACTGGCTCTTTCCCAAGGAAAGACTAGAGAACAGCACACAGCACTAATCCAGACTCTGCAGAGATGGCCCATTGTGGGCAGGGTAGAAAATGAAGAAACCCTAAAACTGCATGCCAGCACCCCACCAACTTGGCTCATCTAAACTCAGTGATGGCTGTGGCCACTATGTCTGGCACTGTCTAGCTAGCAGCAGGCACCTAAAACATCTGCTGAAGGAATGAATGACATGGAGTCAGATTTGAACCACAGCCCTGTGCAACTTTAGTATTCTTCCCATGTCCCTTACTAAACCAAAGGCTCTGAGGTAGTTTCCCGAGACCTAAGAGAGGAGGACAGAAGCCGGGAGCAGAGAGGACATGTACTGGAGCAGAGAGGAGGACAGAAGCCGGGAGCAGAGAGGACATGTACCCGAGCAGAGAGGAGGACAGAAGCCGGGAGCAGAGAGGACATGTACCCGAGCATAGAGGACAGAAGCCGGGAGCGGAGAGGACATGTACCCGAGCATAGAGGACAGAAGCCAGGAACAGGGAGGACATGTACCCGAGCATTGCTGGCAGTGAGCCAAGTGGGCTCCACAGCCCGGCGGGTGATGGTGCCAGCAGTCACCACCTGGGGCAGAATGGCCCCATAGCGGCCTTCCTCATCAAAGTTAGGGTGCCTGGGATGGAGAAGCAGAAGTGTCAGCAGCTTGCTCTGGCCTGAAGACCCACACAGTTCTCTTCCCCACAACCACTCAGTAAGCCATACCTGGTCACAGCACGTGGCAGAGCAGACCTGGGAAGCCACACCACCATCTGGGAGCTGTAGGACAAGAAGGCGAAGCTCAGCGCAGACATGGCAAGCAGAATCCACCTCAGTGCGCTGTCACCAGCGTTTGTACCTGACCAGCTTCAGGGACACTGGGTTCCCTTGAGGCCTGGCATCAACTCTCTTCTCACTCAGGTGGGCCTTGGGCCTCACAGAAGAATCTGGGAAGTGGTGAGGCTTTGAAGGCAGCTCTGACCCTTCCCCTGCTACCACGGCCTCTCTGCAGTCAGGGCAGACTACCAACCCTGCAGAGAGGGCTGTGACTACAACCATCTGGAATGACTTTTGAGATGAATTCATTTCAAACCCGAACACAGGTTACAGATAACCAGTCCTCCAAGGTCTTTACTGACAACCCATGGCTCCAGTAGCTAAGTTAGGAGATTTAATGGGAGCTGGGAAGAACCATCGAAGTCCTACCACAGCACTCTACATAATCAGAGAAACTGAAGTCGGAGAGGGAGAAACATGCCCAAGATCCATGTCACCCGAACAAACAGCTAAGCCTCTAAACTACAGCTGGGCTGCTACAGCGGAGAAGACAGGAGGAAAGGAGGCTTAGGGTGCAGACACCTGACAGCGACACCAACACGCCTCCTGCTACCCCACTCTGGCCTACCTGATACGTTTATGAGCATTCCTCCAAAAAGAAATCATTTTATTTATTTCCAGGGCACGGGGTCCACTGGCACCTCCCGGGCCAGCCTGCAGGGTGCCATCCTCCATCTTGGGCAGGAAATCTTTGGCAAAGGGACTTCCCACATTGTAGGTGTTACCATCCTGTAGAGGATAAAGAAGGCAGGGTTGGTGACAGGTGGTAGACCACCAGCTGACATAGACACTAGGCCTTCCCCCAACAGAACCTAGAACCTCCAGCAAATAGGTCAATTCCCAATTGGCATCTTGCACATATGTAAGAGCATACCCACACATGCTAAGATAATCATACAAAAGTAGTATCAACAGCCAAGAGAAGCTACGAGATGACAGATACAATGTCAGACATTGATTCATGTCCATGTCAAACTGATCCCACTAGGATGCCTCTCACCATTCAATTTTCAAAAGAAAAACATAAGCACCAGAGGTGAAACTTGCCCCAAGTCATACTCTGCTCCACTACTACTGTCAATCCCACAAAAAGCCGTCTCCTGGTCTCAGTAACCCCAGCATCCTACTCTGGCCCTTAACCACAGTGAGAACACGAGGCAGGCACAAACCAGAGCACATACCTTGTGAGGCAGCTTGAAAAACCAGCAACCAGGGATATCCACATCATTATAAGGTCCATTGCCATGGTGGTAAGTGGGCTGGCTGGTTTTGGGGACACAAGCAGCGGGCTGTGGGGGCCACACACCCAGATCAGGCCCTGCTTTATTTAGCACCTGCTTTCAGCAAGGGCTGGGGGTAGGGGGATGGGAAAAGGGCCTGAAACTGAGCAGGCAAACTGGAAAGTGACAGGAAGGCATAAGGTCATAGATTTTGTTTCCTCTTTGGTCTCCCTACACCTACAGGACCAGAGGGGAGCAGGGGAGCATCTCCAAACCCAAGACCTTGTGAACTCTGGCGGGAAGGAACTGTGAGCAAGGGAATTCCCAGCCATCCACCACCTCCCAGAGAACCGGAACAGGTGTCTTGCTCACCAGCGTTAAGGGCTGACCCAGCAATGAATTCTCCATCTTGGTCTCAGCCTCCACATCTAAGCAGCCCAGTTCTTCTACCTGAATGGGCCCAGGAATCGGGTTAGAGAAGCGGGCAGCTGTAGGCCTGACTCCACCAGCCCTTTCCTCAAGGGAACTCAGACCAGATCAGTCTGGTCTAAGATGAGCAACCGCGGCAGCTCCCACACAAAAGGTACCCCATTTCCTAGGAAAACAGCAGGCCAAGAGCACATCCTCACCGTCTGCCACATGGCACTACTGTCGGAGACTAAGAACTCCTCCGCCAGCTCTGCCTCCTGAGTCTGCAGCTGCTGCTTCCCCTGTTCAAGACAGTGCTTCTTGTACAAGGCCTCGATAGCTCTGGGCGGAGAAAAGAACTGCTGGTTACTGGTGCCTGCTCAGGCCATGCGCTTGCTGCGGTGTTCAATGGGTCCCTTTCCTTAGATCTCACGTCAGCTCAGAGGAAGGAGACAGCAATTTCCCTGGATTTTAAATAGAACGACCAACCCAAATGACTTAGCACTGGTGACAGTCTGGGGCGCAGTAACTGGCCTGACTTAGATTTCAGCACCTCTGTGCTTGAGAATTCTCGAAACAAAGCAGCAGGGAAAATAGAGACTGAGACTCCCCTGTGGGCTCAGCAGAGCAAGGTCATCTTGGTCCCTTCCATCTGAAAGCCTGACTAGTGACTCCAGCTGTCTGTCCTGTGGAACCAGGACTTGGGGCACCTTCACCTCTCCTTAACACCTACTAGCCCAAAGTTCAGGGTTTGTGGCCTCAAACAGGGCAGCCAGCTTCTCCAGGCCCTTGTTAGTTATAAATGTGGATACCAGGCCTGGAAGACACTCGCCTCCTGTGCACGAGGACAGATTTCAATCTCCAGTACCACGAAATTAAAAAATTAAAATTAAAAAAAATAAATAAAGCCCGTGTGGTAACTCACACCTATATTCTAGCAGTTGAAAAGCTGAGGCAAGGGGCTGGAGAGTTGGCTCAGTGGTTAGAGCATTCTTAACCCGCTGCTCTTCCAGAAATCACAGGTTCAGGTCCTCGCACACACATGGGCCAGTTTCGGGGGATCTGACACTCTTTTCTGACCTCTGCCATGCACCAGGCATACATGTGGTACGCAGACAAACAGTTATATAAGTAAAAATAAAAACAGTAATGATAATTTGAAAAAATAAATTAAAAAAAAGCTGAGGCTAGATTGCCTAGTGAATTCCAGGCTAGCCTAGGCTTCAGAGTGAAACCTTGTCTCAAAAACAAATAGATAAGGCCGGGCGGTGGTGGCGCACGCCTTTAATCCCAGCACTCGGGAGGCAGAGGCAGGCGGATCTCTGAGTTCGAGGCCAGCCTGGTCTACAAGAACTAGTTCCAGGACAGGCTCTAGAAACTACAGGGAAACCCTGTCTCGAAAAACCAAAAAAAAAAAAAACAAATAGATAAATAAATAGAAGTAAAACTCTTTTCCCATGGAGCTGCTTAGACGCCTGCAAAATGCTCAGTAACACACTGTCTGGTACATAAAGAACACCCACACTCTACCCAAGGAAAGCAGCAAGCCTACCCCTTCCCAGCCACATCCAAACCTTCCCTGTGTTACTGTGAATGCAGCTGTGCAGCTGGGCCTCGACAGCGAGGCTGAGGTCCCCGAGGGTCAGAGGACCCATGGGAAAAAAAACTAGAACCCAGACACCTGGCCCACAGCACTTCCCACCAGCTGGAGCTGCCCTTGGGTACCTAGTACAGGAAGCTACTGGATCCAGAACCTGAATTTTACCTGTAGGGGCAGGCTAGCCCAGCTGACTCTACAGTGGAGCTCACTGGCAGCTCAGCCAGATTATCCCGCCGCCCAGGCACCAGGTAGCCCCAGCCATGGGTGTCGGAGTAGTGCAGAGGAAAACCATCCCAGGTCAGTGCCATGAGCTTAGGAGTGACCCGCATCTGCAGGCTGAGGAGGCTGGGGCCTGGAGTCCATGCAGGGTCATCTAGCCGAGGGCAGAGCTTCCGGTACCACCTGTTCCCCAAACGGGAAAAAAAAAAGGTGTTCCACTAAGGAGTAAAGAAGGGTCTCGGGGGCTGGAGAGATGGCTCAGCAGTTAAGAGCATTGCCTGCTCTTCCAAAAGTCCTGAGTTCAATTCCCAGCAACCACATGGTGTCTCACAACCATCCGCAATGAGTTCTGGTGCCCTCTTCTGGCCTGCAGGCATACACACAGACAGAATATTGTTTACATAATAAACAAATAAATAAATATTTTTTTTTTAAAAAGGGTCTCTCTTCTATGATGTTCCCTACCCACCTTCCAAGGCCTCCAGGCTTTCTGTGACTCTCCTTTAGGAGGCTGTGAGCCTATTTGGTACTCCTAGACTTATTCAAACTATCTCAGAAGGCAAACACCATGTGTCTCACTGGCATCCTCCAGGCAAAGCTCCTTTCCAGGCTCAATGCAATCTCTAAGTAGAAGAACAGCTCTTCCTTCCTACCCACAAGAACTCCCGCAGTTGTAGACACACAATTCTGTCTGAGACCAAAGTGAGGCTAGCACACATACCAAGGCATCTGCATTCAGGGTCACATAAGTACCATGAGGCTACAACACTGTTTGCTATGGCTGCTCTTTTTCTCACCTCTGCCTCTAAGACACCAGTGAAGGGTACCTCCTCAAGGAAATATTTCCACAGGCCCAAGAGAACGGCCTCTACACTAGACAGATACTCTAAGTCTCATCACAGTCAGCAGCACTGGCTGCTCTGCACACCCACTGCCCCTAGAAGGGAGATGAGTTACCCGCAGCTGCCACAGGGAGCATACACACGGCAGGGGCTCAATGCACCGTGCTAACTGTGTCCAGAATGCCACTGGGGTCAGAGTAAACACAACTGAGCAGAAATGGAAGGTGGAACGATGCCGAGGCCAAAGAGGGAGAGCCCGGACAATCATACAAGACAGCCTCTGTACACTGGAGAGAACCAGTCTTACGCAGGGTGTCCAGGAAGGTGCTGGGGTCGCTTAGGCAGGAGGTCCGTGGTGCTCTTCAACTGCTGTAAACGGGTACGAGCCACTACATCTTGCTGAAGCTCCTCCTCCTCACTGGGTGGTCCAGGATCTGTGCCAGAGTCAGGAGGTAAGGACCAGAAGGGAATCAAAGGTCTGAAAGACTACAGTAACCCCTTCCAAGGACACCAGAGATCACCCTGTCCCATCTCCCACCTAAGTTTCCTACCTTCCTGATCTGTAGGCTCCTGAAAGGGCCCAGCTCCCTCGATGGGCAAACGTGAGGCTGGCTTCTTCACCTTCGTCTTTTTTTGCTTAAACTCCTGCAAATCCCACTCTAGGTCCCAGAGCCAAGGGTCTTCTTTGTACCTGCAGAGCCAGTCCACCAGGCAAGGGTTAAGGCTGAACTAAACCCAGGCCTCCTGCCTGCCTGTCCCCTGCCTGGCCCAGGGCCGACTACCTCTCTCCTGAGTGCAGCTGGCAGGCATCATTAGCAAGATCCATCAGCGACTTCTTCATCTCCCACTGGAGCTCCTCGTATGTGCTCTGTGCCTCTGCCAGGTAGCGCTCCCAGTTCTGGTTGACAGGCAGGTAGGAGACACCCATCTCCAGCATGCCAGCCAGAGTCACTGGATGGGGGCACCTTGGGGACAGAAACCAAGGGCTTCCATAAATGACCACAAAAGACAAGGCTTGGGCCCAATTCCTAAGACAATTTGACAAGCTCAACCCAGCCAGCTTTGTGGCAAAGCTCTAAAATCGGACAGGCTTGCACCCAGCTTTACTGCTACCCAGCCTGCATTGGTCACCTGACTTCTCTGGGCCTCAGCTCCTTTACCTGTACCATGAAAATAGCATTCCCTTTCCAGGGGCGGTATGAAAATGATAGGGGAAAAAAAAGAATGAGGGTCACTGAGTGACAAGCCTGCATCAGGCACTGTGACCATCCCATACACGCCAATGACTGCCTATGATGAAAACAGGCTCACAGAAACCAGGTTACTTGTCTAAGGTCAGTGAGGATACAGCAGCCAAGGTTTGAATCTTGGGTGAATAACATCACCATGACTACATCATCAGACTGACTCACTAAAAAACAGACAGGGAATTGGGACCACACACGAGACGAGCCCCTAGGACTCCAGAAACCCAGAGTCCAGGGCCCACGTGGCTACCACTGAACAAAGGGCTCCATTCTGCCAGCCTACAGAGCTAAGTGACCAGCCCGATTCCAATGGGATTGGTCAGGACCTCCCCACACCCAGGGAGTTCACCTGGCTCTCCCTCACCTCTCCAAGAAGAGTGGCAGCTGCTGCTGGAAAACCTCATAGGTGGCCCACACATCACGGGCACAGTACTGCATCAGATCCTAGCACAAGGTGACAGGAACTTGTTGGGAGGTGGGACAAGCACCTAGTGCCACTGTCACGTCTCAGGGGCAGACCCAGCAGCTGTATCTCCCCAAGTTCAGCTGCTGGTCAGCCAGAGCCCATGCACCCGGAGCTGTGTGCCAGCACCATACCTGGAAGTTCTCCCGGATATCTCTCATGCTGCCCTTGACGAACAGTTCCCGAGGCTCCTTCTCTAGGGGAGGCCCCCCCACATAAAGGCTATGCACATCTGCAAGATTGTTGGCGCTGCTGATGTTCATCCAGTCCCAAGATGAGATCTGAGAGATCAAAGGGAGGTCAGCTTGGCTTCAGCCCAGCAAGCAGACCAGGGACCTCAGCACCGTCTCAGGGTGGTCCCAAGTGCACTCTCACCTCTGGGCCACTGGCTTTCTTCTGAGACTTCTGACTTCGATGTGTGGGGTGCCGGGTCTTGTGCTTGCCCTGCTTGGCTGCCATCCACAGACTGCGCTGGAAGCTGCTCAGCCCGGAGATGGCCATGTGCATGCTCATAGTGTCCAGAAAGCGCATGCGGGAGCCCTGAAGGGAGGGCAGGAGAGGAGAGGCTGCAGCAGAGGCACTAGCTGGCCACTGCTTCAGTGGTGTTGATCCCAGCCACACCTTATCTCTTAATCCAACACAGAAGTTCCGTGCTTGTCCCAACACCTGCGAGAGACCTCCCAAACTCCTGAATGTGCAGAACTGGCTCAGTCCAAATACACAAGCGCTTCCTCCCAGATACCAGCAACAACTCTGGGCAGCTCGGGGAAGATGAGCTAAACAAGACCTTCAAAGCTACAGGCCAGGCTCCAGCTCTGGTCCTGGCCCCTCACAAGCTGACAAGGCTATGCCTTAGGGCCTTAAATGCCAGGCTAAGGGTGCTGCCAGGGTACTTCCTTAGCACCTTAGCCTGTTATGAAGATTCAAAGAAAAAGTGTTTTACAATCTAAGAACCATCACTACCACGCACCAGGCATTTCTACCTGTCTGACACATGTGCTAGTCAAACTCTCCTAAAGGTATGTCGAGGGAGCTCCTTTACAGAAAAAAAAACAAAAAACAAAACAAAACAAGTTAACAACAACAACAACAAAAACCCTGAGCCTTAGAGATGTTAAGGAGGTCACACTGGCCACTAATGAATGAGGCAGGATGTGGCCCAGGCTCTAACTCAGAGCCCTCAAAAGCTCTAAAATGCCACAAAAAGAGCCATTTTTATTCTGGAACAACTTCTAGTCCTATGCCAACACTGAGATGGAACTCCCTGCACCGTTTAGGGAAGAGAGGGGTCATCTGCCTCAACAGATGACACCACACTAAACTGTTTCAGCTCTGTTCTGGGGAGTCAGCAGCTGGTCAACAGAAGTCCCTGGGAATGCTGCAAAGCAGGAGAAAACAGTGGTCAAGAAAGCAATGCTTGGGGCTGGAGTTTTGGATCAGGGGTTAAGAGCACTGACTGCTCTTCCAGAGAACCAGGGTTCAATTCCCAGCATCCACTTGGCAGCTCACAACTATCTATAACTCCAGTTTCAGGGGACCCAACACCCATAGCAAAACACCAATGCAAGCTGAGTGGTGGTGGTACACACCTTTAATCCTAGCACTTGGGAGGCAGAGGCAGAGGCAGGTGGATCTCTGTGAGTTTGAGGTCAGCCTGGTCTACATCTACAGAGTGAGTTTCAGGACAGCTGAGGCTACACTGAGAAATCCTGTCTTGAAAAACCAAAACCCTTAGCAAAGGAGACAGGGCTCTGAGACCAACTTGTGCCAAAGCCTGCCGTTACCACAAGCTTACCTGAATAAGATACTGCTCCCTGATATGGGCTCGGTCATAGGAAACATTGTGCCCCACCACTAACTGTTCCTGCCAGTCCTGCTGGGTGGAGCTGCAGGCACTGGCAGAAGAGATGTCCAAGGGGATTAGGTCAGCCGGCGATAGCTGGCTGGTCCAAGAGTAACGCTCTTCCACCAGCCGCCGGCTGCACCAGGAATACCTGAAGGAGACAAGTGGCAGCTTTACCATGAAGGAAAAGTCTTCTGTTCCACACCACCCACTGCATGCCAGATCCCCAAGGGGTGCGACTCACTCACACAAGTCAGGGGTCACTGGGGAGAGAAGTTAGAAAGCTTCTTTACTATCCAATCCCACAGACTAACAAGGCGCTAGATGCTATGGTAGCGGGTGCCATGTGCAGGAAGGCATGCAGGCCCAGGCTGAGTCTGCAGCTAGCTCTGAGGCCTTTATGGGTATGACCAGCCCCTATGTCTTTAAGTACAGAATAGCTAGTGTTCCGAGTGCTGATAAAGGAGAGAGTGGTAATACAACCCAGAGTGAAGAACTTTTTAACTGAAAATGGCAGAAAAGAAAAACAATGCACACGCTGCAGACACACACAGGGTAAAACATCCACGGGCTGCACAGGTTCTGAAGGAAAAAACAAATCATGCACTCTCCAGGAGCAACACCCTGGGTGAGATGCCACGGAGCACACCATGACGAGAGAACGTGTGTGCATGTGCAGAGTGGGTGTGGAAGAGACAACACAGCTCAGACGGTGCTCCCTGCAGCCTTTGGGGAAGACAGGCGCCATCTGCAAAACTAGCTGCCATAAAGCCTGCAAAGTCTAAGGCACACTTCCACGGTGGGACTGCATAGGGCGCTCAAGCTGGAATCCTTCCTCTTTTACCCCGGCTGGTCAAAGTCCTCTGAAACAACAGATGCTAACTACTCAAAGCTATGAGGATGACAAGGACTTCAGTTAGCAAAAGCCATAGTGGTGTCTAGACTCAGGCCTGCAACTGTTCGTGAAGCCATCTTATTACCAACTTATTTGTGATTTAACAAAATTAAAAAAAAAAGGCGGGAGGGGAACCCATGCTATCATTTGAGATTATTTGAGAGTCTCCTTGGACTCTCAAATAACAAAGGCCTGGGTGGTATCCCTTCACGCAGATAATCCCATATCAAAAGCCTTTAGGAAGCTACCTTCTGGGAGACTCCTCCAAGCTGTGAGCTGGTCAGGTTATAAACCGTGGGGCACAGCTGCCAGGTTCAATGTGGACAGCTCGTGAGGCACCAGCCACGACCACGATAGTCAGACTACCAGGAGAAAGGTCTCTGCGTGAGCTCAGGCCATCGGGCAAACTAAGCAAGGCCCCCAGCACCGCTGGCCAAATGGAATGAGGATGAAGGCGGAGTGGGAAGGAAGAGAAAGAAGTGAGGAGGGCGGAGGAAGAGGAAAAGGGACTTGACTTGTCCAAAAGTGACCAACTGTCCAAAAACCCTGACTGTCACTGGTCTCCTCCACCAGCAAGGCCGACTTCATCTCTCCACCTGACGGCTGGCGCCCCCTCGACTCTGGCCATCAAGTGACTGCGTCAGGGCAAGTGGCCCGGGCGCGCTCTCCAGCCGAGGATGCCCACCTTATCTACTTCGCCACTTTCAGCTGCACACACAACACGCTGCAGCGCTCTTTACAAAGATGTAGCCTCCAATAGGAATAAAGAAACTGCCAACTTTTTTTTGCTGGCCATGCCTGAAAGCCTTAAGGCTGTAAATAGTATCTGACTCCTGGAAAGAAGAATAAAGAAGGGGAGAGACAGTACCACCATCATTGCTTGGAAAAGAAACGTGGGTAGCACTTAGAAAGTTATTTGAAAAGAAAAGAGAGACTGGGGTCTTCTTCGGGACCAAACTGTCTCCTTGTAAGCAAGCTGTATGTCTCAGCTGGGGGCGGTCAAGACTAGGCCACCTCCAGGGTCATTTGGAAAGGTTGACTGAACAGGATTTGGTCTGGCATTTCTGGAACACACTGGGGATGCTGAGCATTTTAAACTGCCTACAACGACCCCACCGAAAAACATCTTCCTGTCCAAAATAACCATCGGCATTCCCAAATCCAAACACTTTTCAGACTGACTTGTCACAGAAGCTCCTAGGGGTCAGGGGTCGAGGCACAAGCTTGTGGTCATCTTAAACGGTCTCTTTGTCTCAAACACAACACTGATCCTCTGCATGACCCCTGACCCTCGCTTGGGCGTTGTCCAGAGCCTGTGTATCTTTCCACCACAGTGAGCCCCACAAAAGCAAGATTAAGGGGTTTAGTTCACCACGCCAGCAGTCCTTAAATGAGCACACAGCAGGAACTCAGAAACCGTTCGCCGAACCAAACCATTTAGCTGGGCCCCCTACAAATAATAGGTCCATGTTCCTAAATCTCCACTTACCAGGCCGAGGGGGATATGGCCACCGCCAAAGTGGGGCAGGTTCCCTCTGCCAAGCAGACCTCCACGTCGAACACCAGGGCCCGCTCCTCGGGGATGGCCACGGGTTCGGCCTCCCCCTCGGGGCCGTACCGGGTCCAGCCCTCCGCCCAGGCCCAGCTCTCGGGCTGGGGCGGCAACTGGGCCTCCAATAACGAGGCGGCCGCCTCCAAGTAAGGCAGGCTCTGCTTCTGGGCCAGGAGGCGGAAGTGCTGGTCCAGGTTGCCCCCGTAGAGCCGGGGCAGGCGCAGC